>NC_088880.1:35569860-35663423 GCF_032884065.1 Artemia franciscana | reverse complement strand
AAAGTTCGTTGCGAAAAGAAATTTATGGTGATTTTGGAAAAAGAAGTCTTAAACCCCTCGAAAATGGCTTCAGATCAAAATGAAAGTGCACCATTGGAATCAGCCTGGTTGAACCTTATACAGGGAAATTACAGTCCCCTCCTTGTTTACAAGGAAAATTGCCTGGGCTGAAATTAAAAAAAACTGAAATTAACCTTGACTGGGCTGCCCACTTAATTGAACAATCTGTCTTGGCTTTTTTCTACAATTGGCCGTGACTTTGACTTTTCCCACAACTATTCCCTTTTTTATGGCACTTGGTATTAACCAAGTGACATATAGCAGTCGCCAATTCTGTCGGTCTGTCGGTCTGTCTGTCGGTCTGTCTGTCGGTCTGTCTGTCGGTCTGTCTGTCGGTCCCGGTTTTGCTACTTTAGGCACTTCCAGGTAAGCTAGGACGATGAAATTTGGCAAGCGTATCAGGGACCGGACCAGATTAAATTAGAAATAGTCGTTTTCCCGATTTGACCATCTGGGGGGGAGTGGGGGCCCGGTTAATTCGCAAAAAATAGAAAAAATGAAGTATTTTTAACTTATCAGCGGGTATTTGGATCTTAATGAAATTTGATGTTTGGAATGATATTGTGTCTTAGAGCTCTTATTTTTAATCCCGACCGGATCTGATGACATTGGGGGGAGTTGGAGGGGGAAAACCTAAAGTCCCGGTTTTGCTACTTTAGGCACTTCCAGGTAAGCTAGGACGATGAAATTTGGCAAGCGTATCAGGGACCGGACCAGATTAAATTAGAAATAGTCGTTTTCCCGATTTGACCATCTGGGGGGGGGAGAAGGGGCCGGTTAATTCGGAAAAATAGAAAAAATGAAGTATTTTTAACTTATGAGCGGGTGATTGGATCTTAATGAAATTTGATGTTTGGAATGATATTGTGTCTCAGAGCTCTTATTTTAAATCCCGACTGGGTCTGATGACATTGGGGGGAGTTGGAGGGGGGAAACCTAAAATCTTGGAAAACACTTAGAGTAGAGGGATCGGGATGAAACTTGATGGGAAAAATAAGCGCAAGTCCCAGATACATGATTGACATAATCGGAACTTATTTGCTCTCTTTGGGGTAGTTGGGAGGGGGGGAGTAAGTCTTAAAAATTAGAAAAATGAGGTATTTTCAACTTACGAACGGGTGATCGGATCTCAATGAAATTTGATGTTTAGAAGGATATCGTGTCTTAGAGCTCTTATTTTAAATCCCGACCGGATCTGGTGATGGGGGCGGGGAGTTGGGAGGGGGAAACCTAAAACTTGGAAAACACTTAGAGTGGAGGGATCGGGATGAAACATGGTGGGAAAAATAAACACAAGTCCTAGATAGATGATTGACATAAACGGAACGGATCCGCTCTCTTTTGGGTAGTTGGGGGGGGGGGGGTTAATTCTGAAAAATTAGAAAAAATGAGGTATTTTTAACTTACGAATGGGTGATTGGATCTCCATGAAATTTGATTTTTAGAAGGATATCGTGGCTCAAAGCTCTTATTTTAAATCCTGACCGGATCTGGTGACATTGGGGGAAGTTTGGGGTGGGGAGACCTAAAATGATGGGAAACCCTTAGATTGGAAGGATTGGGATGAAACTTGGTTGGAAAAATAAGCAAAAGTCTTGCATACGTAATTTACATAATTGGAACGGATCCGCTCAATTGCGGGGGGGGGGGGGGTAATTCTGAAAAATAAGAAAAATAACGTATTTTTAACTTACGAAGGAGTGATCGGATCTTCATGAAACTTCATATTTAGAAGGACCTCGTAACTCTGATATCTTATTTTAAATCTCAACCGGATCAAACGTAATTGGGGGGGGGACAGTTGGGGGGACCGGAAATCTTAGAAAATACTTAAAGCGGTGAGATCAGGATGAAACTGGATGGGAAGAATAGAAACCTGTCTAAGATACGTGACTGACATAACTGGACCGGATCTGCTCTCTTTGGTGGAATTGGGAGGGGGGAGGTAATTTTGAAAATTGAGGTATTTGTAACTTACGAAAGGGTGACCAGATCTTAATGAAATTTGATATTTAGAAGGATCTTGTGCTATAAAGTTTAACTTTAGGTTCTGACCTTCTCACAAGTGCCAAATGAGCTCTTGGCTCTTCCGACCTCGTCCAAATGAGCTCTTGGCTCTTCCGACCTCGTACCATATGAGCTCTCGGCTCTTCCGACCTCGTCACAAGTGCCATATGAGCTCTTAGCTCTTGTTTAAATTCAAAAATCAACGGATTTGTGAAATTTTGGATTTTTAAAATTTTGAATGTTCTTAATAGGAAGAAATTCATAGAAGAACAAATAATTGAATCTTAAGATTCTAAATGACTGTTGCTTGACGTACCCAATCCCCTCCTCCTATTCGCAAAAGTTGAGCTTCGCCAAATATAGTTTAATACTTTTTTGCATCGGTAGTACTGATATGTCTCCCGTTTTTTTTTTCTTTTTTTTCAGCAAGCCTCGTGGGCTACCAGAACATCACAGAGAGAAGTTTAATGGCTCATTCAAAAGATATTTCTCATATTTACGTGCTTTTTATAAATTTCGCCATCTGCAAGTGCCATATGGCACTAAAATGGCACTCTTGGCTTGCGGGCTACCAAAACATCATGGACAGATTTTTTATAGCTCGTATAAAAGAAATTGCTCATATCTACGTTTTCCTTATAAAATCTAGCATCTGCAAGTGCCAGATGGCGCTGAAAATGGCCCTGTTGGTGTCATATCTCAAGTGAAAAAGCTGGGACTAGTGGGCATCCAGAACTTCTTAGAGAGATGCTTAATATCTCATTTGAAAGCTATTGCTCATATCTATGTGCTTTTTATCAGTTCTACCGTCCGTAAATACCCTATAGCCCTAAGAACGGCACTTTTGGTGCCGTTACTTCCAAAGGCTTATAAGTATAAAACGGTACCATTTTAATCGTCGTGGTCCAAAACCCTTAATTGGAGATTTACAATAAAAAACCTCCCGTATACAACTCCTCCCAGCCCTCTTTAACTTACTGTGAACAACGCGGTCAGCCGATATTGGGGCTCGCACAAGGATTTTTAAAATTTTGAATGTTCTTAATAGGAAGAAATTCATAAAAGAACAAATAATTGAATCTTAAGATTCCAAATGACTATTGCTTGACGTACTCCATCCCCTCCTCCTATTCGCAAAAGTTGAGCTTCGCCAAATATAGTTTAATACTCTCAATCTTTATAATAGAAGCTTTTATTAACTCAATGGTTTATAATAGCCAATTACAAATGTATTTGCTGAATAAGGTCCAATAACTATGCTTTTGGTGATGACATAGCTGTCCATAGTCTTTGGGAAAAGGGCTGAAGTTACATAACTTGGTCCTAATGCAATAAGTTAGACATACCAAAGTTTGCTATAGGTTTTGAAAACCTTAAAAATCTTCTTTAGAAAAATAGTTGCTCTTTCTTAGCTGTCGAGGTTGCCCACCTTCACCTTGGGTTGGTGCGCTGGATTCGGGTTCCTTCGTCTGAGAGGACGTGGGTTCGAATCCCAGTGTACCCAATTCTTCAGTTTGGGACGGGGTTCAGTGGCGTGACTCTGTAAGCTTAGCCAGAGTCGACCCAGCTCTAAATGGGTACCTGGAGAAGTCTGGGGAAGGGAAACAGGAAGGGTGTGCGAAAGCACAGGATGGCTGGCCCCCAACCCCCCATTGAACTTCCTGGCTGAAGGGCCAAGAAACGGAAATCAGCACCGCCGATACGGACTGTAAAGTCTAATGCCGTATCCTTTACCTTTTTTTTTACCACCTTCAAAAATCATGTAGACCATTTTTTGTAGCATGGATTTCTCGGCATTATTTGAAAAACGATCAGATTTTTTTTCAACTGAAAGTAAGGAGCGATATTAAAACTTCAGACGAACAGAAATCATTCCGTATATGAGGGCGCTGCCCCCCTCTAAAAAATTAAAAAGATCATTATAATGTTTCTTCTGCATTAAATTCAAATTAAAAATAGGCAAAGATTAATTTAAGAAAAGAAAGTTTTCTGAGGGGAGTAAAGAGTGAATTTGAAACCTAAAACGAACAATAATTATTGCTTCACAGTCTGTCTAATAAATGTACAAATGTCTGTCTAATAAGCTAGTACAAATACACCAAATAATCATATTCCCTATGTTTGTAGGATTATGGAAAACTAGCGCTTTACTGAAAATACAAAACAATAGGAGTTTTGGTACAGTAAAAGTAAACCGATAAAGGCCACTTTTTACAGTATTCAAATAAAGCTTTTTTTTTTTAGTAATACTGAAGTGTATGTATTACGATTTAAGATTGTTTATTATTCACTATTGGTATTATAGCTGGTGAGACCAAAATGTTACCTGATAAATCAAACCAATATTTCTGTATGCTGTTCAATGACTTTGAGGTTAGTTAAAAAGTATTTATTTTTAGACTTATGTTTTTAAGACAATTTTAATTGTATACTGAAAGTTACTAATATCACAGCTTGTGTAAGACTATGAAAAGCCTTATAGATTGGTTTGTTATTGTCAGGTTACGTACTCACTCTTAACTAATAAATCATCATTCTTGTTTTTTTATGCTTGGTTTCCGTTTTTTCAGTAAAGCGCTAGTTTTCTATAATCCTATAAACATAGGGAAACATGATTCTTTAGTTTATTTGTACTAGCTTTATTGATATATGTTAGATAGACCGTGAAGTAGTAATTTTTGTTCGTTTTAAGTTTCAACTTCGCTCTTTACTGCTACATTAATTCTCGTGTGAGGCCAAACTCTTCGAATCCCTCGAATGAGCCTGTGATTCCTCAGTACCCCATCCCCGTTAAGAAAGAGACGAGACAGGAATCTATCCCTTTCCCAACCCTGTTCAATAATTGTGTCCTGGACGCTCAGGCAACATGTCATTCTTCTTGCATTCTTGGGGGAATCGATGTGTCTATGAGGGAATCTGTTTGTTATGCTGATGACGTCTTGAATCTCAGCCGTATGATCAGAATCGTATTGTGCAGAATTTCAAAATACTCAAAGATAAAAATTCAAAAGTCGGACTGTCTTTTAATCCTGAGAAAACCGAAGTTGTCCTTTTCAATTGACGAAATCTCTCTACTTTTATCCTAAATCTGGACGGTTCTCTTATCACACCTGCAGATCATATTACATACTTAGGCCTTCCAATTGGCGCTTCTATCGGCCACACGCATCGTTTGCTGATATCTCACGTTGAGCGTAAAATTACTATTTCTTACGCTGGAATCGTAATAAGCAAACTAAGCTTCAATCGTTACCTTCTAGCGTCTATCTAAAAACGCCACGGCCCTTCCATATCTGCTTTCCATTTATCTTTCTGGGAATTGTTTACAGTTACAGGTAAAAAGCACCTACCATCAGTCTTTTTCAGATTTGCTAAGCATCTTTTACATTTGCCTCCTTAGACAAGAAACCGTAAAATTATCTATTTGTATAAGCTTGTAGACCAAATATTAGCATTAACAAATCTATCCCGGTTTCAAAGAAATTTTCATTATGCTTGGTCGCAATAGTTTGTCCGTATTAATGTAATGTATGTAATGAAGAGTTTTTTTTTGTCATCTATTTGAATTTTAATGTGTGTTTGTGTCCTTTTTTTCTATTTGTTTTCTTTAGTGATTGCTCCATCTATTTTACTTTTTTTTTTACGGGCAATAAATGAATAATAATAATGATAACAATATGATTTTCTGTAAAAATACGACATTAAATATAGGCTTTATTTCCGACCTCCCTTAAAGCTTTCGCACAAAACATGTCGAATCGACATTTTAGTTTCTGGGTTCTTTTTAGAGGGACAAGTAGCAAGCTTGTCGCCCAACCTTCCTGCGACACGGATCGAAATATAGATATGTAGCAGCTTTTTATTTAGCATTAAACATTTCTTTGCGATCTTGCGGTAACCTGATAGTCCTGGCGTAGAAAGAAATTAACAATAACTAATAAGATCAGGAAGAAGTGATTTTCCCTCTTTCATACTAACCTCCAGTTGAGGTTATTAGATTATAGCAAATCCATTTGTGATCTTAGTATATGGATTTTTGGGCATACTGATCCTCTCTGGGAGTGCATTGGTAGTGCCCTAGAAAGAAATCTTATCCCTCTTTCTGTATTCATAGATTTTGGAAAAGCATTTGATACCGTTGATTTTAATATTTTATTAAGTAGGTTAGCTTGTTTAGGGGTCTGCGAAAAGAATTTGGAATGGTTTACGTCTTACCTGCATGGTAGGTCCATCAAAGTTATGATAGATGATGTGGTAGGGAAAGCCTTCAATGTTTATTTTGGAGTGCCCCAAGGTTCTGTATTAGGACCTTTACTGTTTTTAATGTGCGTGAATACAATGCGTTTTTACCTTCCTGATGCCGTAGTTACATCTCCCGAAAAATGGTTAAACCGTATATGACACAGCGCTTACAGTGATTGCGAAATCTATTGAGGATTTCATAGAAACAACTAATATAACCCTGGAGAATTTATCTCAGTTCACAAAGCATAGTTTTCTTGTAGTGAATATTGAGAAAGTTAATTATATGATTTTTAGTTGCATTGGTAAAGTTGTAAATAATTGTCATAGTCTTATTTTACAAGATGTTTTCATTAGTCATGTTTTTCAATGTAGATATCTAGGATTTTATTTTGATGTAAATTTTAGTAAGATTCATCATTGCAATGTAATATCTTCAGTGTTGGCTTGCGGAGTTGGTATTTTAAAAAGATTTAACAGTTTGTTTCCTCTGCATGTTCTTAGAGCAATTTATTAGTCAATTGTTCATCCTTATTTAGTGTATGGTTGTTCATTGTATGCAAGCAATTTTTCTAGTCATGTAAAAAGGGTCCAGATTATGCAGAATAAGGCAATTAGAAGTTTGAATGGGTATCTTGTGTGTGGTAGTACTAGATATTGTTTTAGAGATTTAGAGATTTTGACTATTGATTTTATTAAGTCTCAGCAGATTTTAATTTTTGTATACCAGGTTTTAAATGGATTGTCTCCTCGGTATTTTAGAAGTTTCTATCGATGTAATTCAAATTACAATTATTCTACTAAGAACTCTGAGCAGTTGAATAGTGAAATCAGGCATACAACGCGATCTGGATTTATGGTTTAACATGTAGGTGTTGATATTTGGAACTCAATTCCGGAGTGTTAGGTGGTCTGAATACCTTATCTATTTAAAAGAAGGATAAAAAGTATTTTTTTGAATAATTTGTAAATTATGGTGGTTATAATTTATCCCTTTGACGTTGATTGTAGTATAATTTATGTAGATGTTTTTTGGTTGAAATAAATGCATATCTACCTACCTACCTCTGGACAACAAATGATGGTTAGTCACACAACGTGGCTGAAAACGCCACATTGTCGTGGCAAGATCTCTTTTGTTACCTTTAAAGGTCAGCACCTACCAACAATAAATCAAAAACTTGGTAATCAGTGCAGCATTCATGTCATTATCAGATGACGATTCATAAATAAAATAGAGCTCACTACGGCATCCTCGTCATACTTAAAATTTATTTTTCAAGATGGGGGGGGGGCTGAAAACCTCCTGCGTAGTATTTAAACCTTGGAAATCGATTGGCTCTATTAGAATTCATTTCTCTAGGCATATTAACCTTTACCCCCTGACTCTGTGGGATTCTGTCCAAACCAAAAGGCTTATTTTATAATCTTAAGACTATCTTTGAATAAATGGCTACCTAAAATTTTTTATCGGATGTATTTGTGGAAAATAAAATGTTAAGGGGGGTGAGCAGGGGGCGTCTGCCCCTGATTACTTTGACTCTTAAAAAAGGAACTAGAACATCTGATTCCCAATCAAACGAGGGGGTATCCACCCTTTCATACTCTTAATCTCAAAAATGGCACTAAAACTTCTGGCCAATAATCCAATGAACCCCTCGAAGTTTGCACGAACACCCTTTCTATATAAACCTTATATGCCCCCGGGGCATAACTTACATCCCTTCTCCTGAGGGCTGTAGAGAGTTGTCATCTTTAAATACATAATTTCAGGACCTTTCAACTAGGTTGAACTAAATGGCTATCTAAAAATTTTGATTGAATGTGTTGGGAAAATGGTGGGCGTGGAAGGGGGGGGGGTAGTTGCCCTCCAATCACTTTTGACCATTAAAAAGTGTGCTAGCCCTTTCAATTTCTAATCGAATGAGCCCTTTTCGAAGTTTTTTTACGGCAACTCCTTTGATACTTCTCAAGTGCTCTCGTAAAAATAAATAGAAATCAAATAATAATACGTTGTGTTCACATTGTTCTATGCTTAGGCAGCGCTATTGCACTGCCTATGATTGTTAATTGACGGTATAGGTTTGTGTCATGAATTTCAGTAGTTACGTCTACGAAAGGCCTCACTGAGGCACCCACATCAAACATTTTTCAGGAAAGGGCATTTTTTTGGGGGGGAGGGGGCAAAGATAACCATATTTATCAAAAATATAGTGTAAAAATAAGCGGATTTTGCTGATGCTAGTTTTTTTGCCATTAAATGACTATAGGTTTTGTCATGGATTTTAAATTTCTGCATAACGTGTCACCCAGCCACATACACAGGAACCTAATTGGGGACCTGACAGTATCTTTTTAAGAGGAGGGTGAAAGATTCGCAAAAAAGAGCAAATTATATATAAAAACTGAGTAATTTGAATAATTGCGATTACAGGGAAATTCGGGTATACCATGCCCGAATATCTCCTTCTCCGTGCATGTGCCTTGTTTCACCTTTAAATTCATTTTTAAGTAGATTATGGTACATTCATTTCTAAGTAGATAGAGCTGCAATCCATACTATATACTACCCTCCAAAATATACAATCCTATTTATAGCGCTGATATGAAGAAGGACGACCCAACCGGCGAAAGTGATACGGGTTCTTCAGACTCGAAATATGGATCAGTAACATCCAAGAGGTCCGTGGACGAAGATAGTTGTGGTGAGGAACAGAAAAAGAGACGAAGGCGGAATGAAGAGGGGAGCTCAAAAGGAAGGAGAGGTACGGTGCTCTTCTCTGAGATAAACTAAAAAAAACTGAAAATATGGAGGGGATCGTGGAGATACCCACTTGACATTGATCATGGGTCTGACAATTATGGAAACACCGATTTCGTTTCTAAGCTTGCATAGGTGACACTCCTTTCTTTGCCCGCGGCGCTTGTAGCTAAGAATATGATCCTTGGTAGCCGGTTCCAAGGGGGAAAAATCACTCTAAATAGCTAAAACAGGCAAAATATTTTAAATTATTGCAAACTTCAGGCTGAATCGAAAAAGAATCCAAATTTTTTCTGAACTCTTTTTTGAACCCCCATCCCACCCTCAAGGGGATCTTTTCTTCTGTAGTAAAACCTGCTTGGAGCCAATCCTTCTCTTAAAAGAAACAAGATATACTGCGTTTGTGGTAACACCTTAGTATCGCTGGTATTCTCTGCTGAAATATGTCGACACACTCTGCTTTGAAAATACTGCTTTGCCTCATCTTATCAAAGTACAGTTAAAAATGTGGTGATGAAATTGTTGCACAAGTTATGTATCATATATAATCTGTTTCATATGCAGGGAGGGACCTTGGAAGGCCCTACTTGAAATAAATTTTTCCACAGAGAACACCGTTGGAATCCTAAACTACCGTTCCCCTCTTAAGTTTTAGACTTCGCGAAACAAATTTTGACTATGTCATTGAGTACCGATTAATAACGACGAAGGCAACACTGGCTTTTCATCATAAAAATAAAAACCAATAATACAACGGAGAATCTTCCTAAAACACGGAAATTTGTTTAAGTCTTAAGAATATTTCGGCAAGAACAGGACAGGAACCTATTAAGAACAGGAGGGTGGAGCATCTGCGCCCCTAGGTCCTTTTGCACCCCTAGATATAAAAAAATAACGCCCCCTCCTTTAAGTTTTCGTCAACTGTCACTACTGAAAAAAGGTAGAGAAGTTAAACGGGGTTGGCGACTAAATGTGGGTTAAATAAATGTTATTTTAGTGCTTCAAAACGCTATTTTTTCTTCTATATTTTTGAAGCACCCAAGACAAAGGTCCTTGCGGTATCTGCTTTAATTTTATAAAATAATACATTTTTAAATTCATTTTGTTGACAAACGATACTTCATTACAATTAAATTTTAGTAAACTATAATCATCAATTCTTAAGTTAAAACTTTAGTATTTTTGTTTACAATCAAATTTCTATTATTTTAGATAAAATCGAAAAATAGCAAATTTATTTTATAAAAATGAACAGGCTGAAAATTATCCTTGCTTTTGTCCTTTTGTTATTTAATTTTTTCATTTTCGTTTTCGCAAGTTATCTGTAGCCAGCGCGGGGTTAAACCTATTTACTTAGCAAGCAAAAGCTGTTAGCGCTACTGACAATGCTGGAATACCCAGCAGAAAACAAGATCGAAAAATTTTAAATATCTTAAATTATAGATAACTTATACAATAGTTAAGGCTGGGTTAGTATGCAGAACATAGTCTAGTTAGGAAAAATCTATGACAATATACTGTTATACCCTTTTGACGAAAGTGTTTTGTTTGTCTTCAATCCAAGGCAAAATTACTTCGTTTATCTTTATTGAAATGTTAAGTAGAGAACAAAATAGATGAAAAGATAAATCCAACTTCTGACTTTTATCCTTGGTTTATAATTAATTGCAATTTTGCTGGGTAAAGCCCGGATACGGCCCCGAGAATAATTATCAATCAAAGGAAAATTTCAGCCTAAATCGTATTGTGTTGTAGACTAATCGTATCAGATATCCTCATTTTAATTGAAAAATTCCTACTTTTCTAGTGAAGTCGCCAGACGCTACACTGTTAGTGGCTCTTAATCCCTTCTTCCTACTCTAATCTACTGAAGGCTCATTAGTCTTATGAGTTTTCCATTCTCTTTGGTACGAATCTGGAATCGTAATAAACAACACATTCTATTCTTCGCACGTGATTTTCTTCCATTTTTCGTTTCCCGTTGTCTGACTTTTTTTTTATTGCTTTGTCTTAGTTGTTTAGTCTAGACTATTTTTCCTGTCGATAAAGCTTACAGACGTGAAGCTGAAATTGGGCTTTTAGTTGTTTATTTGTTACTGTCTTAATTAAAAGTTTTGTGTCTTAATATTTCCTTTTCATTTTAATTACAAACAGAATGGTGGTTTGGGGTTAGAAATTATTAGCTGTAGGCAGTTGGCCTAGCGCATATGCCGCGGACATAATGCTTCCTCTGTCGCCCCCAGGGCCGAATTTAAAGCTTTGACCTTTCTACGCCTAAGTGTTTTTGCCGCTCCGTTTTTACGAGATTTTTGAGGAAATCCCCGAAAACCCGGCGATAGGGGAAGCACTGAACAGAACGCAATGAGGAACCAAAAGTAATAAAAGGGAGAGGTGATACCGAACTCTCAGTCGCCATTATTGGTTGACATTTGACAATTTATAAATGGCCACGGAATTCCTGTGTAGTTTTGAAATCACTTTTCTGTGAATAGGCAGCGCGGCGGTGAAGTGCACCTGGCACTTTGACTATAAATTACACCAGTCCAGTTTTTCCTAAGAAGAAAATCCCTAAGTGATAATTTATAGCGCACCCTGGCATTGTGCGCCCTTAGGCCCGGGCCTAGTGGGCTTATTGCTAAATCCTGCACTGATCGCTTCCTAACCAAAATCAAAAGGTTTGCATAAGTGTGGTCTTGGAATCACATCTTAAACTCGTTTGCTCCCCTGGAATGTCACTCCTTCAACATGGTATTTAAAGGAGTTCTGTGTCAGGATAAAGGTTACTAAAATATTCCCTTCCTCATCTTTTTTTTTATCCAGAAATGGTGGTTAATTTTCTTCATTACGATATGTAGGGGAAAATACTCAAGGACGTACCACAATCAAATTTGCGACATCCTCCCAAGACACTTATTTGGTAGATTTGATCCTAGGAATCGGAATAAACCAAACGTCTGAAGTTAGACAATTAGGAGATCGGTTCCTGCGCTACGCAGACCCTTGGTCAGCATGCGGGAAAGTTTTATCTTTTTTTTTAAGTTTCTATTTGCATCATTCAACGCCATCTAATTTGGTGCCTGTTTTTTATTTATCGATGTTTAGGCTGTCAGTTTCACAAAAAAAGGAAAAAAAAAGTGACAACATCTTCTGAATTGCCGCATCCGAATTACTGAAATACCTATAGAAAGATTGAAAAAAGACGAAAAAACACTCAAAACCAAAAAGAACCGTAATTATACTTTTTTTTCAATAGGGTCTGAGAAATCAAAAGTTAGCCGAAACACTGGAAGTAAACCTCAACTACAATCATCAGCAAGTAACAACGTTACGTCATTGCCAAGTGCCAACGACTCTTCAGCAGTTAGTGGCGTGAATTCATTTAGTCCAAAATGTGTGAAAAGTCCAGAAACAGAAGCGGAGGAGAAGCGTGGAAGTGATGGGGAAACTGGCCCCAAAGTCCCCCCTTTGAAGATTGTGATACCCTCGGGTAAGAAAATCGATCGGCCAAAGGTAAAAATGTGTGTGAAGTGTGTATAGGACATACTTACTTGGAGTTTCTGGGACAATCATTTTTAGTTTAGGGTTTTGACATTTTTCTTTTCTCGTAATCCTCTCTCGAAATTTTTGGGACCCTCTCAAGATTCTTGGGATGAGTGGTGATGCGCGAAGCTAAGGGGTTTAATGCATCCATGTTTGTGTGTAATTTGTTTTTATGAAGTTTTTCTTACAACTATACTAGTGAGGAAAAAGAAAAAATTCTTGACCTCCCCCCCAAATCTTCCTTAGATCCACCACCGCTAAGGCTCCTGAGACTTGATTTACCAGTTCGTGAATAAAATTGTACCGTAATTCTAAAACAAGTAAATAACACTTTTATCTTTTTCCCAGTGTTTGGTAATCTTTACCCCTCTTTAATAATTACCAGAAGCCTATAATTTCTCCCATTTCTGGGTAGGTACTGCTTTTGGATCTTCTTATTTCGATCTCCTTTTCTTAGCTCTACCCATCTCTGTATTTACTTGCTGATTTTCATTTGGGTAAAGTTTATTTTTATGCCTTTATTTTCATCGCTTTCATGTTTTTCACTTTTATTTTTCCCCCTTTCCTTTATGTCAAACTAACATACTGGTTTATGATCCCCCCCCCAAAAAAAAATTGTGGAGTCGCCACTATTGTGAGCTTCAAAATTCATTTTTCGCGGTACTTTGCAAAGACGCGATTCTTCTGTTTTGTTTCTCAATTTTTGAAGCCTAAAACGCATTTTTGACATTAAAATAAGGTAATCAGTTGTTCTTAAAGTACGTAATGGTTACCAGTTCTAGCCAGGTGCTTTAAAATTTTGTCCAGAAGTGCAAAACACGGTCAATGTTAATTAGCAGAAAAGCCAAAAGAACTGGGAGTCGATGTTCGATTTGTAATATATCCACCGGGACTCTGTGGAGTCCCAGGGAGTCCCTGTACTCCCTGGAGTCCAAGGGTTATGCAGATGATCTCTAGAGCCTCTATCATATGGTATTCCGAGAGACATCTGACTTATTTTTTGTCAAACCGGGATTCATAACATTTTCTGGTTCTGTCATTTGGTTGAATTGATTTTTCTACATTTTATTTTGTTGCTAAGATAATTAGAAGTTTCAGTTTATCAAAATACATTTGATTCCTTTCCCAAGAGAAGTGGTTTTTAGATTGTTTTTCGATAGCGGTATTGGAATTATTTTTGCCATATCTTTAATATGTAAAAGAAACTTTTTTGTGCAGACTAATATTTATTAATAAAATACAAAAACCCACAGCAGATTTTTTCTCTCGTATACAATTTACATCTTGTACCATAATGTCTATTCAGTTATTATCCCGCTATATCCTAAAGAAATTAGTTTTCCAGCATTCAAGTTAAAGTAGGATCGATATGAATTTATTTTGTGGGTATGGGATTTATATTTATTTTGGGGGTTCCGCAGTCTGAAAAACACGAAGGTAGTTTGTCAAAATGACATTAAAGAATTGTCATTAACATAACAATATAACAAAAGATACAACGAATTTATTGAGTATGCATGAGTTTTTTATTTATTTTAGGGGTGCCGCAAGATTAAAAAGGTTGAAAAAGTTAGTTAGTTAAAATGACATCAAAGGATAGTCATTAATAAGACAATATAATAAAAAGTACAGCGAATAATGACAGTAAGAAATTACAATAAAACAAATGACAAGTCAACAAAAATGAATTTTAAAATATGAAATTGAAATAAATATTGTCTGGATGTAATTTTACAAGCTTCATTTTTTTAAATACATTTTCTTCCTTTTTCTCATTCAAACAAATAGTTTTGAAATTGAATTTTTAATATCAGAATTATTTTTGTCACATCCTTGATGTAAAAAAATCTTCTTTGTGCAAACACAAAATGCTTGTTCACAAAAGTCAAAAATCAAATCATTTTTTGGGGGGAGGGGGGCTGATCCTCTAGTAGCATTAAACTCGTCTAAGGTAAATCAAGTATTAGAAAATATTAATATATTTGCGAATCAGCTTTTTCAGTATAAAAGCTTTGATGGTAAAAGTTAAAGGTAGGTTAGGTTAAATTAGGTTGTAAATCCCAGAAATGGGTTGAAAAACATAACCCAACCTAACCTATCTGTCACCATCAAACCTTGCATAAAACTGAAAGAGTTGACTGGCAACGCTGACTAAATCCAAGAAAAAAAAAAGGTATTTCGGACAGTCACCGGCGAATGTCGACATTCACCAATTTCGGACATTCACGGTAATAGAGTGACAGTAAAATTATTGTCTTTCGTTGATAATCCATAGGAGAGTAGAAGAGAAACATACAAAAAATACGCTAACAGGAATGGTTTAAAAAGAAGCATTTAAAATCAAAATGGCTTGCGTCGCATCTCGGATGTCTATAAAATGTCCCTTTTGCAAATAACTACTTTTTAATAACAGTAAAAACGACTCATTTTCAGTGTTTTCTCCCCTGTAAAATCTATCTCATATCATATAACTTCTTTTGAAATACCACATCGGATTTGTGGCTATTCTATTTCTCAATGTATATAGTTGCTGTTTTTTTTTTAGCTGAAGCAGAAACTGCAGTTAAGTCGGGAAAAAATCGTACAAATCCCCAGGCATTGCCTTACATCGTTTCAACATCTAGTCCAACCAGTTCAGACAAGGAAGGAGCATTGAGTCCAGGTATGAAGATATCATCTCTTGACTATGGGAAACTTGTGGTAACTGGGGGTAGCATCGGAAAGAAAAATTGCCAACACCATCGAGCGTTTTCCGACCCTTTTTTACTTTAAACCCGTGACTCGCAACGTGGGGTACCTGCCCCACAAGTGACATACCATGCTAAAAAAAGAGCCTAATTAAAAAAAAAAAAAAAAAACACACATATGACGTCACATTCATATACAATTAAAGAGCAAAAAAGATACACGGTAGTATTGCAATGACGTCATGAATTGCATAAAAGGTGTTATATACAGACAAAACTATAGTGTAATTAGTATATAATGCTAATGCTATACTAGAAAATTAGTATAAAATATGTTTGGAGGACGACTCGAAAAAATATACCAAGTTAATGGCGATTTAAGCTTCCTACAGGGGTTGGAAGATTTTGATGTGTAAAATTTTTAATAACAAAATGTAAATATCACGAGGGGGCATCAAGATTTTGGAAGTGCCTTGGTGGGGCATGACCGAAAATCGGTTGGGAACCCCTGCACTAAACTATCACATACCTGTCTTTTTATGCACTTCATAAAAAACAGGAGAGGGTAAATAAAGTAAAATTCTTTCCTCAGTAGGTCCACCGCCTTAAAGTAAACCAGCCTAGTCTGCCAATATTGTCTCAACGTAGCCTAGCCAGCTAGCCTAAGCCTACTGGGTACATTCTTCATTTTCACCTTTCTATAGCTCTTGAAAAATAAATATAAATGCTGATGAATTATCGCTAGCACATAAATTTCAGATTTCGTCCCGTAACATTTTAATTAATTCCAATTTTTTACTTTTTAATAAAATGACAAGAAGTTACACTATCAATGCGCTAGTAATTTTCGGCCCCTGTCTTCAGGTGTTAAATCGCCGAAGATTCGAACCAGTATCGCATTTGATTGACAAGACGCTTTGAACTTCTTTATTTAAAATAAACAAAAAAACATTATGCTCGATACTGTCATTCAAAGGCTTATTGTTAGGGAGTAGCACATGAACAGCAGAGGAGATTTAAAGTTAAAAAATGAGTTTTGGGTTTTGTTGAAGTTTTTGCTGCAACGTATTTGAGAACCAAGCGAGATTCGGGAACCCAAAAATTAATAGGTAATTTTAATTGATTTAACTTAATAATTAAATTAATTTAATAATTTATTGATTTATTAATTAAATTTATTAAATTTATAATTTATTTATTTAATTAAAATAATTTAATTAATTTAATAATTTTAATTTTAATTTAATTGATAATTCGCTTGTCTCTTTACCAAACTGCAACAAACTACAACTTCGGATTGTCTAATGACAACCCGCCATTTACCCGTTCCATTTAACCAAACACTTGGAAAACCATAGGTTCTATGACTATCTACCTTAGTTCTGCCCTAGGAATAACGCATGGACGGATGATAGACTTATTCATTAACAAATGACCTGACATCGTTTTTATACAATCCTGTTAAGGGGGTTATTAGAGATTTGCCTCTCACTCAATCGTACTATCTGTCTTGGCTTTTTCTACAATTAGTCATGGATTGAAATCAACTACTTGATTTTAATTCAAGTAGTTGGGAGTCAACTCGCAGTTCAAAAAGTACATGCTTTAATTCAAAAATCGTTATGTTGCAAGCATCACTTTACAATGAATAAGGTCCGAGTGGCTGTATTTTATGTGCGAAAAACTAAAGAAAACAAAAAGACGAAATCAAAAGCGGTAACCTTCAGCCAATGAATTGAGAACAAAACATAAAAAAATTAAAAAGCGTAATTAAAAGAACAAAAACAATAATTAAAAACGCATCAAAAATTTGTTTATATGTATTTTTGGTATGTTTTTACGAGTCGAACAAAAATTTTTTGGGAGAGGGGTTCAACCCCCCTAAACCCCTCCACCCGGATACGGCCTCGATAATTGGTGACGTGAAACAAAAATTTGACATAAACTCGATAGTTGGTGAAATTGGTTACATGACTGAGTGTTGTAATCCAAAATGGGTTAGCTAACATTTTTTTGGAAAACTAAGTATTATAAATAATCACCCCCCCCCCAAACAAAACAAAACATATTGTTCGGAGTTGACCTTTGGAAGAAGCTTAACAGCAGCGAACAAACAATTTATATGTTGTCTTTTATATGATCTGTTTTGTTTATTTATCACGCCAAAAGATTTGCATATTCGTAAAAATAAGAGTCAAAAGTGAATAGAGGGCAACCAGCCCCTCCCTCCCCTCAAGCCCATCATTCTCCTAAACACATCGGATCAAAATTTTAAGTCCTATTTAGCTCAGCATCGTTAAAAGGTCCAGTAATTATTCTAGAGTTGCTAGAGACTAGCACGAAATACTGAAAAACCCATTGCTCAAAAAAGGGGAAAAGAAAAAAAGGGGAAAAAATAATAATAAAAAAAGGCTCCAATCACACAGCACCAACAGGTTTAGAAAGTATAGCGGAGGAGATGTCCCTTCTATGTTACGTCCTACGTTCTAGGCTCTTTCGTATTTATGGAAATCGACAGAATGTTTGAATTTTTGCAGAAAAAAGGCTTTGTCAACTTTGATTAATTCATGTGTTTTGTCGGCTCAACGTGGTAAAAGTGACAAAAGTGTTACTACCCTAAAAGATTCATAATTTTAAATCAACAAATAGTAATGGTCAACGTGGTAAAAATGACGAAAACGTGATACTATCCTAAAAGCTTCTTAATTTTGTACCAACAAAAAGTAAATCTTTAAAATTCGTGTTTTTAGGTATGAAAAGACGTAAGATGGATCCAGAGTGGGATCAGAAATGTTTTTCTTTGATGCCCTGGGTAATTTAAGTTACAAACGATGTTAATGATAACAAATGATCGGATGGATTTATTCTGTATTTATTTATTTCACGTGTGAATTTTTAGCGGCTCTGTAGAAATGTTTCAGTATTTGTTTTTGTTTAGGGGAAGAAAAGAAGGATACAGACTCCGATAAAAGCTCACCGAACGGCCGAGTAACGAGAAGTTCCCAGAAAACTGGAGTCGGCAGTTCTAAGTCACCTTCGCCTCCGCCACCGTCATGTGATCCGAATATTGAAAGTTGTGAGCCAACCGCCACACCTGTCAAGGTTGAAGATGGCGTGAAAACAGAAGAATCTCATCAAAGTAAGGTTTGCAATTTAGAGTTGACTCCAAGAAAATTCTATGCAAACTTATGACAGAATCTTTTAAAGATTATCCTTTTAATTTGTAACTTTTCGATCAGTTTATTCTTTCGCTTGCAACATTAAACAAAGAAGCGGAGTAAAAAAAGAGAATGAAAAACGGAAGAAAAAGGAAAGGAAAATAACCTCTTAAAAAAAACGAATTCAGAATTGACAATTTATCCAAATACCAAAAAAAAATAATATTAAATAGAAAAAAAATAGCCTATTCAAATTCTGCTCAATTGCATCCCACTATAATTCACAACATCTGAAGGGCCTGCAACATAATGTTTATGCAGAAGAAAATTATTTCCCCAGTGCAAGGATATTACCCCGGAGGAAATATTTTATGACAAAATTCATGGTACTGGGCTGCTAAAACCGTTGGGCCTGATATGCCAGTAGTCAACCATTCACCTAGGTTTTTCCCCTGTATCCTTCAAAAAGATCAACAGATGGTCTTCAGGGATAACAACCCTAAGGAAACTATTCTAAATGGGGATGTGGTGCCTTACAAAGGGCTCTTTAAGTGCTTATCCGATAGTACTATGTATTAACGCGTTCGTCGTATTGGTTTGGCAGACTTCGGAAAGCAGTTTGAGAAGAGCAGCAATGCTTTTGTAGAAAACAGCCATTGACGCTACACCAAATCTCTTTCTGAGAGGCAAGCTAATCGGGTTAATTTTTACCTAAAGCCTAGCTTGTCGACTTGATACCATTGACTGGAGGATTTAATTACAAACTTCACAAAACTTTGAAAAACCCCAAACGAATCTTTAACTGTTCGATTTTACACAGCGAATCCTAAAGTGGTATTAAATACGGCCCCCAAGACAATCAGGGCGTTATAGTCGATGATGTAAAAGTCGATGATGGCATCTTAACATGGCAATCAAGTACGTTGTGTAGTTTTATTCATTTCATAATGGATGTTCTCTTGTCAAAAATCTAAATCAAGACTATTGTCATATTTGTTTGTCAATCAAATAGTTGCCATCTTTAGATGTCCATGAGGACATCTAAAGATGGCAGCTAAGTGCGTAGTGTGTTTTTGCAGAAATTGCCAGAAACTGTAGAAGTTCATATGGAAGTCTTTTCAACAAAATTTGACTTGTGTTTCTTTTCTAAGTTTTTAAGACACCTATGGTGTGTAAATTCCTCTTTTTCCCTTTCCTTAGCAGTTCTAAACCAAAAAATAAAAATTTCAAATTTGGAAAACCTAATTTTCTTGGGGGGGGGGGGTATACGCCGGCCACCGTAAAATGTATTGTTGGACATCCGGGTGCCCAGCCAATGCACTAGAATGTGAAGTGGCAACCCTAGGGTATTCCGGGTGTTATGTGTAGATGACTTAAAGGATTACTATAAACATTGACCTGGTATTTGATTAATCAGTTAGTATTTAATAAATGTCCGCCTAGTGTTTTGTCTTATAAGTTGAAGTTCATCCTGGCAAAGGCCATCTTTTTCGAGGGCCTTTTTTGCATTATTTTACAATAAAGACGAGAGAAAATGAATTGTGAAGGGGTAGGGGTCGCCAATTTTTCTTCAAAGAGTATACTAAAAAAATTATTAAAAAAATTTAAAGTTGAGGCAAAAAATGGGGGGGGGGATATTTCTTTCTTAACTTCCCCGCCCGAATCCGCCCTTGCAATTGTTTTGGTCAAAGTTGCTATAAGAACGACAAACGAAACAGGACTCAGGGTAGAGGCTTGTTATGAAGCAGGGTCGTTGCCAGCCAAAATATTGGGAGGAGGAGCAAGAGATTTTACCGACTGACTGGTCATTTCACCGTCTGTTTTTGTCAAAAATTGGCATAAAATACGTTTCGAATACAATACGTGAAATCACTGCACGAGTCGGTAAAACTGCTGCATTTACACACCGAGATTAATATTTCGGTACATATCACATCCCTATTTTAATGCTGTTTATTTAAGCCAATGGAAAATTATGGTGCCATCTGTAAAATCACGGTGCATGGGGATAATGTTTCGTGTGGAGGCAAATTTCCAAGGGTGAACTGTCCAGGGAAAATTTTTACACTGGGGGTATTGACAGAATTCCTACACATAACCACTCTTATTTGTCTTAATTTCTCTTTGTCTACTCAATTGGGCATGCGGAGATGCTCTTGGGGAAATTTTCAGCGTATTTAGATTTCCGGGAAATAATTTCTACGGAAGTGGCATTTCTAGAGTGATCGGAATAAAACGATTAAAACTTAATGAAACGTTTTTGAATTTACCTTGATTGGTCACATAATTTGTTCTGAAAATACCTTGGGAAATACCGTTGAAAATACCTTGTTCTTTACCTAAAGTTTTATTGGTTGTCTGGGCCGTATCCAGGATTTTATCACACTGTCGAGAAGTGAAATTTGGTTAACACTAATGAAATAAAACAATATGATGAAAATACAGTACTTTATCAACAAAATTATGGAAACTATGACAAAGAATTATGGAAGGGGGGCCGCCCAGAACTCATTATATTAGATACGTACCCTAAACTAACCTAACCAAAATACCAAATAAATATTTAATTGAAATATAGCTACAGTTTAGTTTCCCACCGAACCGAAGCTAATTTTGTATGGCATTGATCATCTGAGGGAGGAGTGGGGGGCTGGTTAATTCGGAAAAAAAATATATAGAAAAAATGAAGTATTTTTAACTTACGAACCGCTGATCAGATTTTAATGAAATTTGATGTTTGGAAGGACATCGTGTCTCAGAGCTCTTATTTTAAACCCCGACCGGATCGGGTGACATTGGGGGTGGGGAGTTGGGAGGGGGAAACCTAAAATCTTGGAAAACACTTAGAGTGGAGGGATTGGGATGAAACTTGGTGGGAAAAATAAGCACAAGTCCTAAACTTTGTGGGAAAAATAAGCAGAAGTCTTAGATACGTGATTGACATAATTGGGACGGATCCGCTCTATTTGGGGGAATTGGGGGGGGGGGGGGGTTAATTAAGAAAAATTGTAAAAAATGATGTATTTTTTAACTTCCGAAGGAGTGATCGGATCTTCATGAAACTTCATATTTAGAAGGATCTCGTAACTCAGATCTCTTATTTTAAATCTCAACCGGATCCAGCGTTATTGGGGGGGGGGGAGGAGACCGGAAACCTTAGAAAATACTTAAAGCAGAGAGATCAGGATGAAACTGAATGGGAAAAATAAAAACAAGTCTAAGATACGTGACTGACATAACCGGACCGGATCCGCTCTCTTTGGTGCAGTTGGGGAGAGGGGGTAATTCGGAAAAATCAGGTATTTGTAACTTACGAAAGGGTGATCAGATCTTAATGAAATTTGATATTTATAAGGAACTTGTGCTTTAAAGCTCTTACTTTAAATTCCGACCAGATCCTGTGATATTTGAGGGAGTTGGAGGGGGAAACCAGAATTCTTGGAAAACGTGAAAATTGGGGTATTTTTATCTTACGAATAGGTGATCGGATCTTAATGAAACTTAATATTTAGAAGGAATTCATGTCTCAGAGCTCTTATTTCAAATCCCGACCAGATCTGTTGACATTGGGGGGAGTTGGAGGGGGAAATCGGAAATTTTGGAAAACGCTTAGAGTGGACGAATTGGGATGAAGCCCTGGTGGATAGAATAAGCAAATGTCGTAGATACGTGATTGACGTAACCGTACTGAATTCGCTCTCTTTGGGGGTTGGGGAGAGGGGTCCGTGCTTAGGCGAGTTTGGTGCTTCTGGACGTGCTAGGACGATGACAATTGGTAGGCGTGTCAGGGAACTGCATAAATTGACTTGATAGAGTCGTTTTCCCAGATTCGACCATCTGGGGGGCTAAAGGAAGAGGAAAAATTAGAAAAAATGAGGTATTTATAACTTATGAGTGGGTGATCGGATCTTAATGAAAGTTGATATTTAGAAGGACATTGTGATTCAGAGCTCTTATTTTAAATCCGGACCGGCATTGAGCCTCTGATTTTCCTTTTAAATCAATCCATTGATTCTTAGAATTTTGTTAGAGCTCATACCATATGAGCTCTTGGCTCTTAGCTCTTCTGGCCTCGTCACAAGTGCCATATGAGCTCTTAGCTCTTGTTGATCTGGAGAAACCGGATTTCCCTTGTATCTTATTCGTTGCCAGTAATTTTAAGTCGTTTCAAATTGTTTAAACCTTAGTTAGGTTTAAATACATAGCAATTACTATTATTGAATGAAGGGATGAAACTTTATTAACCCAATAAAGGCACAATGGTCTCAAAATGGAGCATACAAGAGAAAAAGGGAAACAAAAAACAACTTCAATTGGAATCATTTTTATAAAAAGGCACTAAATAAACTATTTAAGGTATCCAAATTCAGTTCAAAGCGTAACCTACGCTCCGCGACAACAGCAAACGGGTCGACAACTCCATATACAGAAACTCGACGCCGATTTTTGGCCCACAGAGGTACACTCAGTAAGAACTTAGCATACCGAAAAAAAATTGACCGACAAGCTCCTTTAACTAACGTACTAAAAACATTCTAAAAAAGTGACACAGCTAACAAATGAGGCACAGAAAACTCGTTATAAATTTTAGAAAACACCCTTCTTGTATAGCGTGCTTTGCAAGGAACAAGCATTCCTTGCCAAGTTTGTACCTAGAAATTCTAAAAAAAGTGCTCGAGTATGCTTTAAGTCACTTCCAATGGGTAATCCAAGGTAATTGTTGCTTGGTGACAGCTTAACGGAATGACCACCAAGACAACCGATTTCGGGGTTGGGCCGATTGCTTGAAATACCAATTGACACAACTTCACTCTTTTCAGCATTAAACCCAAACCCTATTTTCCTATATTCGGAACATAAAATCTCAGAATTTTCCTCAATACCAGAAATGGTCTGACTGAGGTTCAGGACGTCGTCAGCATAATTTAAATATGACAAATCAAGGCCTCGAAAAATAAACGATATCTGAACTTTCTTCTGGGCCTCTAGCACACTGTTATTGTAAAATGGGGGCGATGATACCCCGCCCTGCCTTATACCTTTCTAAACGCGAATTTTAGATTTTGAAACAACAAAATCTTTTGAGTAGGAACTTTGATAAAAACATGAAGTTTACTATACATTTGTTTGTAGATATCAAGCCCATGGTGGCTGGCATTAAGCTATTACTTTCAACAACTCATACCCATTAACTATCAGAGGCTAGGAGTGCAGGATCCTCCGACACCCTACTCTATTCGAAGTTTCACTATTTCATCACTCCTCGAGGTTTCTATGTTCCTCCCTCTTATATTCTATCTTACGATTTTTTTTTTGGGGGGGGGGGCCGAATTGCCCGAATACAAAAAAGAAGAACATGGGCTCCCAACAGTATGGTGGAGGAAGGGCTTAGAACTTACCCATCCGACGTGGCTTTATTCTATAGTAATTGTTGACAATAGTAGTAAAACGTAACCTGAGAATCCGAGACCTAAGTAAATTGCCTTCTTTTCATTACTTTTGGACATGCTCCAAATGGGGATCGCATCCCCTCCTCCCTTTCAGCTATTATTTATTAAATACGTCAGGACTTTGTTAAGTGCTTAATGTAACTACCGATTATATTATTATTAATTGATAAGCTTATTTTAATCAGCAAATAATCAATCCTATATAGACTATTAATGTAGAGTCGTTCTCTACTGTAAGTATTGACTCTTACTATAAATATAAACTATTATAAATGTAGATATTATTGTTACGGATTATTGTAAACATTTTTGTAACCAATTAATCAATTAATTTCTAATCAGTGCCTAATTACTGTTTTGTCTTTTAGTTGAAGTTCATCCAAGGAAAAGGAAGATACGGAAACCCATGGAGGCAGAGACGTCTAATGAACCTACCCCAGGGGTAAACCTGCAACTACCTCCTGTAGCTGAGCAACAACCCTTTGTCAATTGTGTGGAAATGTTTTTAAAAATTAGGAAACAGGTAGTTGACGAAATATTCTTTCCCCTTGTCGTCGTTTATCATGGGGGAAGGGAGTTACCACCCACCCATAAATTTGTCTATTTAATAGCAAGATTCAAGTGATAGTTAGAAAATCGAAGATTTCTATGACTTAAATATGGGCAATCATGACATATTTTCTAAGCATTCATTGACGACTTCCTTTGACATGAAGCCCTACGCTTCATACCCTCTCAATTCATTCCCTCTCAATTCATAAGTCCGCCTTCTTCTCCTACGACTGATTAGTATTAATAGGAGGTTTTAGTATTAATGACAATTTGTTTAGGACTAAGTTTTACAGCCGATCCATCACTCCTCCTCCCCTTCCCTAGGCTGTATCTTCAGTTGTTTCCTATTCATTTTTATTCACAAATTGTATTTATTTATTACTTTATTTATTAACAAGCTGAAGTATACATTCTTAAAGCACCAAGGGCAGTGAAAACCATGTCTGACTCTTCGAATTGGCTAAGTAGAAACTCACCCAACCATAAATTTTATATATATATATATATATATATATATATATATATATATATATATATATATATATATATATATATATATATATATATATATATATATATATATAAAAGCAGATCCAGTTTTTAACGATAAAAAACTATGAATAGTTATGAAGCTCTTGGGAGTAGCAAGCGCCTAACTAAAAGAAGAAGAGTGAGTGAATATTTAAAGATTAAACTCAGTGGCGTCCATTGGAAGGGGGAGGAGTCGTAGGAAAATGAAACATTTTGGGATACATTGGATGTGAAGGAAGATTTGTTTTATGAAGAAGAATTAGCGACAGTACTATAAGGATTAAAAAAAAGGCTCCAGGAGCTAATAGCGTGGTAAATGAGTTTCTGAAATATGGTGGTTCTGAGGTTGGAAATAAGCTACTGAAGATTATTAATATGATTTTTGAAGAAAATACCTAGTTTAGTACCTAGTGATTTTAGGAAAACCTCAAACCACTATATAAGACAGGTGGTAAGAGTGAGTGTGATAATTATCGAAGCATTAGTCTGGTCTCTGTAGGTAGCAAATTACTTAGTAATATGATACTTTTTAGACTGAGAGATGCTGTTGACAATGTTTTAAGGGAAGAACAATGCGGTTTTAGAAAAGGTAGAGGATGTGTCGACCAAGTTTTCACTCTTAGGTTAATAATTAAGAAATGCCTGAGTTATCAAATACCTTTGGTCCTCAGTTTTGTAGATTACGAACAAGCGTTCGATCATGTTGATAGAAGAGCTTTAGCAAAGGTCTTTAATCTTTGTATCGTATACCAGACAAATACATAAAAGTGATTAGTGCTATGTACTAGAACAAAATTGCTGCACTTAAGGTAGGAAATGAGGTTAGCAGTCGGTTTCGTGTTAAATCAGGGCCTAATCGTGATTGTGTTCTATCCTCTTTTATGTGGATCATTTTAATGGTATTGCCAAAAGAGTACAGCCAAGGCAATGGGAGACCACGGAATCAAATGTGGAGAAAAAGCTCTCCTGGCCTTAAATTATTCTGGTGATTTAAGCATGAAAGTGTTAGCAAAATGAATGAGCTTTTAGAGGTTTTGCGAGTTCAGGATGCTAGAATAGGTTTGAAAATAAATATTAATAGGACTAAGTCACTAAGGCTAGGAATAGGTGAAGATGAAAAGCTGGTGTTGGTAACGAAAAGATTGATCAAATGAGCAGCTTCACTTACCTTGGTAGTATTATTAGTAAAGAAGGTGAGAGCAGTCAGGAAGTTAAAAGTGGAATAGCCAAGGCTCAGGGTGTTTTTTCAAAGTTAAAAAAAGTTTAGAAGAATAGAAAGATAAGTCTGCAAAACAAGATTAGAATATTGGAAGCTACAGTGATGACAGTGGTCAAATATGGCTCTGAAGAATGGGCGCTCCGAAAAGCAGATGAAAATTTACTAGATGTTTTCCAGAGAAATTGCCTACGGATTGTTCTGGGTACCCGGCTGACTGACCGTATTTCAAAGAATAGACTGTATGAAAAGTGTGGTTCAATCCTGCTTTCTATGGCTATAATAAGAGAAAGTTTGAGGTGGCTAGGGCACGTTCTGTGGATGAAGAATGACTGTCCGTTTCGGCCAACCGTCTAGGGCTAAACGGAAAGCAGATCGTCCGCGATTGGGGTGGAAGGATGTCATAAAGAAAGATTTGAAGGAAATGGAAGCCACCTGGGAGGGTATAAAGAGGAAGGCTTTGAGTAGATTGGGATGGAGGAGAAGCGTGTGTAGCTGTGTCGGCCACACGTGGCTTGGTGCTGCGGTGAATCTTTATAATTAGTAGTAGTAGCTATTGAAAAAAACGAGAAATTTGCTCCCTCTAGATTTTTGAAAATACAATACCCCTCCCATAGAGTCACGATAATTGACAGTATTCACTCGATTACATGTGAAAATATGTGTAAAATTTTTGTTTCAGATTGAGCATAAGCGACGAAATTTGATTCCCGTAAAAATCAAACCTCCCCAAGGATTTAAAGATTATTTAATGAACCGATGTTCTTACGTCTTAGCTGGCAATGCCTCCTCGCGGATGGCGGTTGCAATGTTGTCTACTCCCCAGAATCTTTCGACCCCAATGCAGGAGTTATTCACTCAGCAAGAAAAGGAGAGATACAAACTCCGCATGCAGGTAAATATAACGTTTTAATTACTTACTTAATTGTCCTGGTTGCTCTTAAAGTTCATTTGCAACGAAGAGGTCAAGAGTATTTAGCTGCTGTAAACCTCCTTCTCTTTGCCCTGTGGTGTCCACTCATAAATAGGTATTTTTGTGCCCTGATTTGTTGAATGGTATAATAAACTCACTCTCCCTCTTTATTTTTTATTTTATATATTTTTTTCGTGACTCCGCTTTGTGGAGCTTTTGTAGTTAAATAATTTCCCCTGGATATTAAACCTCAATAATATTCAGAGTACGAATATTTTATATAGCTATTGAACATTCTATTTTTAGTCGTTTTATTTATTTGACGATAACGTAAATTTAGCCTTTTTGTGCTTGTTCTGAAATACGCCATTCATTTACTGATTTATAAGACGTTATGTTGAAGTTTTCGTCAAATGGCTACCTATAGCCAGCTACCTTAAATTTATAGTACCAAGGACCTCAAAAACGAAAACTAATTCATTAAATTGCTCAAGTCGATACTACGTCGATATAAGTCGATTCTACCACACACAACCATACACGTCCTAAAAAATTGTGAAAAACCCCGAGACTTTTCTGTTCTTGCTGGAGATTGGAATGGCAGAGTTGAACCGAAGGATGACTCCATTCAAT
Organism: Artemia franciscana; assembly: GCF_032884065.1. Classification (NCBI taxonomy): domain Eukaryota; kingdom Metazoa; phylum Arthropoda; class Branchiopoda; order Anostraca; family Artemiidae; genus Artemia; species Artemia franciscana. The sequence goes on along the minus strand of NC_088880.1, from coordinate 35,635,673 downwards.
TTGTAGTTAGCGCTTTCGGCTAAGGAACCATTGCGACACCTGTAAAAGGCTCACTTGTCTTGCTCTAGGTAGGAATGTTGTCGTCTGCAATGCAATGTTCCAGCACAAGAAAAGTCATTTCGTCACGTGATACCCCTATGATACCAAATAAAGAGAAATGCCCATTAAATGTAGGATGGAAATGAACAAAGCTTAAATTATAATTAAATAAAGCTTAAATTAAATTATTAAATATGTTTTCTTACACAGTTGGGAGAAGTAATGCTCTAAGCTTAGAAATATTTTAATCTCACCTCGTTAAGCTTTTGGTTAATAGGTTACTATGGTCTGGTTTGAGCTCTTTTAGCCCCTTTAAGAGCTCAAAATGAATAGTCCCCCACAAATGATTATTGAGCTATGAAAGAGCTTGAAAAATTATAATGACTAAATTCTGCCAAAAACCTAAATTTGGTTGAAAATTGCAGATTTATAATTCCGGTTATATGTTTAACCATTATAGGGGAGGGGGGTTGGTAAAGTTAATCATATTTATGCCTACAGATTTGTCTATTTTTTAGCTAGGCCCACCTGATAATCAGTTAAGCTAATCAGAAAATTGAACTCTTTTAAAGTAGTCTAAATAATTTCATAGTGTTTCTTTATGGAAGGTGATAGTACTAAACTAATACCATTGTGCTCCAAAATTATAATATTTCCTTTGTAAGCTAACGATCAAATTGTAAAATAGGCTACCGGCATTTCTATAGACTATGCGCCTAATTTAGATAAAATGAAACAGTTAGGCTATGCCTAAATTGCTTACCATGATGATGAACTTTCACCTGAACTTCTAAGCTCCTCGGGAATCGTGTTATTGTCATCTTGGATAGAATGAGAAGCTGCATGGGGTGTGACAAGGAGCTTGAACATACCCAAGTGTGACAAGGAGCTTGAACACACCCAAGTGTGACAAGGAGCTTGAACACACCCAAGTGTGACAAGGAGCTTGAACACACCCAAGTGTGACAAGGAGCTTGAACATATATCCTGAAATGGTAACTTAAACACCATCTAGCACTTGGTCACCATCAACTGCATTTTCCGACAAACCAGAATAGTCACTTTCAGAACTTGATGAGCTCACTAATATAGGAAATTAACAGATTTTGTTGATTTGAGTTTTCACAAGTGAATAGCATTGTCAGATTCATAGGAATTAGTTTCCGCTAATTCTTCTCCGTTTCACGGTTTTCTAAATTTTTTTTGTTGGCAACATTGTTCATAAAAATATTCGTAGACGTTCTAACTCAATATTTCTTATAGTAACTAAAAGAAAATTGGTTAAACTTGGGTTTCCATGTATATATAGGCTTGGGATAGATAGATCATTTTGGTGTCCTCGATACTTTAAAGCACTGAATCGAATGGTCTAATTCATTTTCTCATTCCTTAGTCTTCTAGGTTTTACAGAAACTCTGTTTTTCGCCAAATTGACGTTTCCTTAAATTTCTCAAATTGATGTTTCCTCCAAATTGACGTTTCCAAAGGTTCTCCTTAGAAAACCAAAGAAATTCCAATTTTTTTTCAAAAGTGTTACTTTTTGACTGATTCTTCCAAAAGATCTTTGTGTTACAAATAATTTGTTGTCGCTAAAAGATAAGAAAAATCGAAGTGTGTTTTCCATGTTATCTTCTTTCCTAGTGCTTTCTTCTTCCGTGCTGCTAGTGGAAGGCATTTGAGCCATTCTTGGTAATATGCTCTTCTGATCTTCGCATGATGTGGCCAAACCACCTCAGACGCCTCATTTTGACAACATCAGAGACAAGTGGGAGATCCCCACTTTTTCTGACCTCTTCGTTCGAAACTCTGTCTGAGAGGCAAATGCCTAGTATGTATTGCTGGCATTTGTTGTGGAATATGTCCAAGGTTGACGCTTGCGCTGCTTTAAGTGACCAAGTTTCACATCCATAGACAAAAACAGGGAGTACCATGGCTTCGTAAACTCGGAGCTTTGTGTGTTTAGAGACTTCGCTACGTTTCCAAAACAAATTCTTTAGTTGTAGAAAGACGTTCCATGCTGAGGATATACGATTCCGGATCTCCTCTGATGATTCCCCAATTGCGTTTATCATTGAACCAGGGTATTAGAACGACTGAACGTCCTTGATTTGACTACCATTTAGGGTCACAGGGGTGTTATTCATCCCAGCAGTCGCATCGTTTTCGTCTTGGGTAGACTTATTTGGAGGCCAGTCAAAAGTGATCTGCTTGCTACTTCATTAATCATGGCCTGGGCATCTGTAACGGACTCAGCAAGTATGCCCATATCATGAGCGTAGTCAAGATCTGTGACAGAGAAAGACAGGCTCACTTCCACATCTTTATACTTATCGAGGGGCACGCGAAAGTCCAATCAATAACGAAGTTGAATAAGGTCGATGACAGATAGCATCCTTGACGTTCACCCTCCTCAATCAGGACCAGATCCGAAAGCTCACTATCAAGCCTAGCTTGGACCATGGTTCCATCGTAGTATGCCTTCAACAGTCTGATGATCTTCTCAGGGACTCCGTCATCTCTCATTGCGACCAATATGGCTAACCGATGGACCGAGTCAAAGGCCGCGATGAAGTCGATGAAGATTTTGATTGTCTCCTTTTGGCGTTTGAAGGGATATTCAAGGACCTGTCGTAAGCTAAAGATCTGATCACTGCAGCCCATGCCCGGTCTAAATCCTGCTTGGTTGGGTCGCGCTAGGGAGTTTCTAGTGTCTTGGAATCTAATTAGAAGCATAATTGCGAATATCTTTGCAACAATGGGGATGAGGATATGTTTCGGTAGTTCTTACATTCCATTCGGTCTCCTTTTTTGAAGATATGGACAATTATCGATGTCTTCCACTCATTGGGGATGTATTCATTGTCTCATACATCCATAACAAGTTCATGGAGCTCATCTGCGGTCGACTCGGGCAGAGCTTTCAGCGGCTCAGCAGGGACGCCATCTATTCCAGGACTTTGTGGTTTTTAAGCAGTTTGATTTCCTGGACTACTTCGTCTCTAGTGGGTGGGTCCGTAGACACATTCTCGTAAGAATTCTTCAGCTATAAAAGATTGTGTCAGGGGGCATTTTATCGAGCATAGGTTCCAGCAGCCACAATTTAAGCCTTATCTTCTTGATATGATGGTAGCTAGCCCATTTTTCGACTAGGGCCAAAGTCTCGTCGCATCGCATAAAACTGGGGGTGTCGTAGCCACACTAATACTCTGCTTCGCATTCATCGCCGTATTTTTAGCTAGCCTAATTTCGACGAGGGCGAAAGTCTCGTCGCATCGAATAAAACTGGGGATGCCGTTGCCAAAATATGCTATACTTCGCATTCATCACCGTATTTTTAGCTAGCCCTATTTTGACGAGGGTGAAAGTCTAGTCACACTGCATAAAACAAGGGATGCCGTAGCCAAACTTCTTCTCTGCTTCGCATTCATCATCGAATTTTTAGCTATCCCAATTTCGACGAGGGCGCAAGTTTCGTCGCATCGCAAAAAAAAACGGGGATACCGTATCCAAACTTTTATTCTGCTTTGCATTCATCGTCGTAGTTTTAGCTAGCCAAATTTCGACGAGGGTTTAAGTCTCGCCGCATCGCATAAAACCGGGGATGCCGTAGCCAAACTTTTACTCTGCTTCGCATTCATCATCTTATTTTTAGCTAGCCCAATTCCGACGAGGGCTTAAGTCTCGTCACATTGCATAAACCTGGGATGCCATAGCAAAACTTTCTCTGCTTTGTATTCATCATGTATTTTTAGCTAGCCCAATTTCGACGATGGCGCAAGTCCATTCATAAAACCGGGGGGTGTCGTAGCCAAACGTTTACTCTGCTTCGCATTCATCATCGTAGTTTTACCTAGCCCAATTTCGATGAGGGTGCAAGTCTCGTCGCATTGCATAAAACTGGGGATGCCGTAGTCAAACTTTTACTTTGTTTCGCATTCATCATCGTAGTTTTAGCTAGCCCAATTTCGATGAGGACGCAAGTCCTCGTCGCGTCGCATGAAACCGGGGATTCTTTGACCAAACTTTTGCTCTGTATCACATTCATCATCTTTGCTGGACGTTTCTTGGGGATAACGTTCAGCACAAGGTCCCCAGTCTTGCGGTTACCCGGAGCGCGTTTGCCATCACCTTGCTTGGCGTGAAGCTCAGTGATGTTTACACCCTTTCGCCGCTTTGAGTTGTGCTGACGGATTTCCTATGCTGCCTAGGGGCGGAGGGCCGAGCCTCATTGCCTGGAGCTCCACCACCGCCGTAGAAATTTCCAGACTTAGCTAGCCCCTTGCTCCCACCTAGAGTCAGCAATAGGGTTCAGGAAAGGAAAATGGAAATTAAACCCAGTTCTTTGAATTGAGTCACTGGAACCTTACGCCACTGTATACATTTGAAAATTGGAAAAATCAGGAACTTAATTTTAAAGGAAAAAAAACTCCATATGTAGTTATGCGGTTTTTGGTAGTAACTGGTGTAAAATTCAAAGAAGAAGCGTGGTTGAAAAATCAGTGGAAACTAAGCTAAAAAAAATATGATAACAAAAAGCATAAAAACTGCAGTTTTGCTAAAAAGGTGTAGTTGTCTTTGGGAATTGACATATTGTTAATGTTTGAATTTTTTTAAGGGCAAAAATTGCTCTCAAATTTGCTTAATTAGTTTCTGCGGTTCAACATCTTGACACTGAAAAAAATGTGGTACTACGATAAAAACTTCATAATTTTGAAACAACTAAATGACAAGAGTTCGAAAGTCGCAGTTTTCAAATAGAAATAAATTAACGATGGGTCCAGGGAAAAACATTTTTGTTATGATGTCCTTGCCATGTTAAGCAAATACAGTTTCTGGAGAAACAAATGGCCCGGTATATCTTAAATCTATTTGGCTCTTCCTTGTAAAATTTGAAACCAGTTTGAACACGGAGAACTTGAAAACGATCTTTGTCGAATCCGCTAAAAAACGCTTCAAACCCGGTGCCTGAAAACACAATTTTGCCATGATTAGAAACATGGACGGGTATATCAATGGCGATTTAGGTGAATTAGCAATAATAAAATACTAGCAAACTTTCACTTTTTTGCTAAAGGAAAGCTAAATAAATAAACCATTATAAAACTGATAATAAATATCATATAAATTAAAGTAAGAGATAATTTGTTTGCCCGTTGTTACTTTTTTTCTGCTATTGCCACTGCCAATAACTTAAAATGCACAAACCCAGGGGTGTATACATAGTTTGCGTTTTTTGAGAATAGGCCAACAAAACCTGGGTTCCCTGTTGGCATGTTTGACCCTCCAGGCGCTATTATTAGTACCATTTTTAAACTTCGGGGGGGGGGGAGTGCACGTTGACCCTTGACATCAAAAGGAGGTGTTTAAGGTATTGAAATAGTCAAACCTATCGTAATTAGTCCAGATCTCACTTCCCATTTGGTACCACGAACCGTAGGCCTACATTTCCATCAATTCGAATATTATGAAATTTATTCCAAAATGTGTGCTACAAAAAAAAGTTTCAAGTTTTTAATATTTGTTAAAATAAAAAAAAGAAGAAATTATTAACTGGATAAAATTTTACTAAAGGTTATATTTGTAGCATTTAGTTGAGAAAGAAAAATTAGTCTTATCTGTGGAGCAAGAGATCCTGCGTGTTCATGGCCGAGCAGCTCGAGCGTCAGCCAATCAGAGTCTTCCATATTCTGCCTGTACTATTCTTAGAGATGAAGAAGTGTATAACCCCATCACTCCTGAACAGGAAGCCAAGGAGATTAATGCCAGATCCAGATTTACAGGGAGGCTGTTATTGTCCTGGCTACAGGATGTCGATGACAAGTGGGAAAAAATTAAGGTCTGTCTTTTTTTGGTTTTTTCTTTTTTTTTACTAAAACAATTAAATCTGTTATAGACTTTTTTCAAACATTTGAATCTGGAGTTCTGAGATAATTAATAGTCTATTGTGATGATACTAGACGATTTAAGATATGAAAATCAAATTTAAAACTTATTTAATTATAGTTTTATTTTGACGATAACTTATGGTATAATGTCTGACAATAATTATAATCATTTTATGATAGTTGCTCAGCTAACATCTGAAATTTTAATAATGTAATTTAACAGTGTTGTATCGCTAGGTATTTTTTTTTTCAGTTTCGTGTCTGGAAACTTAATAATTTAATATTATGTAGTGATTGAACTTTATAATATTTGCAAATTTGCGCCTGAAAATTAGCCCTTCTGATTTAATAATTTCTGGTAATTAAATTTACTAATAACTAATTAGACCATCACTCCTAAAATCCCCATTTCCTAATTCTTTTTGAACAGGAATCTAAAGAAATTAGTGTCAGGTCACTGGATTGACTCGGAGGCTGTTTGTCTTCCTTGCAAAATGTCGATGATAAGTGGGGAAAATTAATGTGCGAGTGTGAGATATTGAAGGATTTAAGAGCTAATATCTTTGGTTGTATTAACCCTAGTTAATATTTTAAGTTCACTTTAAGACTTTTAGACTTTATGTGTAGATGGGGCAGGGGCCTATCTTCACTATAAGGGGTATCAATCACTATATCAATCTCTTTAAGTCCCTATGTTCACTTTAAGACTTTTAGACTTTATGTGTAGATGGGGTAGGGGCCTATCTACGGCTAAACCAATGTATCAATACCAAATTCTTTAAATATTCCATAAAATATTTTAGACTTTAAGACTTTTTATTGGAGCTCATGCTGCTTCATCATCTTAATGTTGATTTATGGAGCTCTCCAAACTCACACTATTAACATTCAATTGCTTGCTGGCACTTTACTGAAAACAAAATATTAGGGTATTTTTGTTGATAACATGAAAATACTTCTTGTTATGGGAAATTGATGAAGCGTTTGTAGTTACCAGGTTGGCATACTGTATTTTGAAATACCTTTTTTTTTTGTATTTTCACAGAAAAAAAAATTCAACTACTCAGAATTAAAAAAATACTTGCAAACTAATTTATGTTCGTTTTATATAATTAAAAAAGTATTTTTTAATAACTTCGAAGTTATTGATAAGAAAAGGGGGTTTTGTACCTTATCACCTTCAGAAACAATGACAAAAGAGCGACAGGATTCAAGACAAAGGGGTGAGTGGATAACATGAAAATACTTCTGGTTATTAAAAATGAAGCATTTGCAGTTACCAGGTTGGCATCTTGTATTACAGCATGATTTCAATGAAATTCAAGTAGCAACTTAAATCTTGTATGTGGAGGCTTAGAGGGGTAACAGCCCCCTCTCCTGCTGTGGTCATTTCTGCTCGTTTTTGGTTTTAGTGTTGCTCTCTACCTATGTTTAAAAAAAAGTTTATTTATTGTTTTAATTCGTTTTAATGTAAAGATCTTAAATTTTACTGTAAAAGAGAGGGTAGTCCTCATTTATGAAGGCCATAGCTGTACTTTCAACACTAAATTGTCATTTTGAAACGACCGATAAAAAAAAAAAAAAAAAATCCGAAAGAAGTAAAGAGCGATTTTAAAACTTAAAACGAACAAAAATTATTACTTCACGGCTTATCATGTGTCGATGAAACTAGTGCAAATAAAACAACTGGTGATATTTCTCTATGTTTGTAGGATTACAGAAAACTAGCGTTAATGAAAACAAAATAGCCGAGTATATAAAACAAGAAAATTGATTTGGGAGTCAAAAGTTAGTACGTAGCCCCACAACAACAAATTGCTTTTCATAGTCTTACACGAGCTGTAATATCAGTAACTTTCAGTACACAATTAAAATTACTGAAAAACTTAGGCATAAAAATAAATATTATCTTTAGAAGCCACAGTCATTAATCAGCATACAAAGATAATGGATTAACTTAGAAGAGAAAATAGTTTTCATTAATGAAGGCCAACTTCGTACTTTCAACACTGAATTCTGAATTTGAAACTTCTATGGATCGAATGTTGAATTAATTTTCCTCAAAGAAAAAAAAAATAATACATACCTAAGAATTTTCTTTTTCTTTATTTCTTTCACGGTCATCAACAGCGTTCAATATTATTCAAATTACTCCATAATTTATACCTTTCATATAATAAAAACGAGGATTTAAGAAACTACATGTGAAGCATGCACATAATAGCTACTTTTAGTATGACCCCATTATATTCAATTACTATTATAACTTGTCAAAGCTAACATACTAAATTTACTAAAATCCTTTTTAGGAGTCTATGTTGCTACGTCATCATAACGAAGCGGAATCCCTCCACGCCGTGCAAAAAATGGACTGGGAATGGCGTCTTAAAGAAACAGGATTATGCGAGCCTAAAGCCCGGGCTATTATAGATGATACCTCGGTGCCTATGGTACAAGTCAGCGATGATTTTGATTTATTACAGGCTTAGCCTTGAACTTAGTGTGGCAATTTTCGATTGGTTGGCCTGACTGAAGGTGGCAACGTTCAAGTGATGAAACATTGTTTTTGTGTTGCAGTGTTTTGAAAGTGATTTTTTTTACTGTCAGTGTATCTCAGGTGGCAGACCACCTGATTCCTTATTTATTTTGATTATATTTTAATTTAAATATGATATTTTCAGTGATAAAAATGAGATGAGACAGGTCCACTGGTGTGGTTTTATCCATACCTGTTCTTGTTTTTTCCCCAAAATCTTTCTTTTTTAAGAAAATTGGCGACTTTGTAGGTAAAATGATATTTTTTTAATGAAAATTACTGATATTTCTCAAAATTACATGGGAGCCCCCCTAGGTTTGCGTAAAAGATACTTAATTACCTCAATTTTAGTTTCTTCCTAAACCACAGAAATTGAAATGAAAAGCTTTTTTCTTTCGAATATATAATTCGAAAGACTATATATACTGGTTCCTTCCTGAAGAAAAAGGTTCTGCACAATCTTAAATGGGTTTTCGATGGTTTCCAAAATGAATCTCTGTGTTTCATTTGAGGTTTTAACTGTAATTGTGGTTGTTATAGATATACCTGAATTTCAAATGGAAGTGCTTCATCTCAGGCCATAAAGAACTTGAAAAATCAACTAGTTCAGACACGTACACGAGGGGGGGGGGGTCGGTACTCCTCAATCCATCATTATTTTTTAGTATATTTACAAATTGTTTCTTAAGTTGCCCCCCCCCCCGAAAATAATTTGTTATGACACGCCTGAACCTGTTTACTTAGCCAAAAACCGTTGAAAATGTGATTATAAAGCTAATAAATGAAAAGAGAAATCGTTAAACGTAAGGAACTTGCAGAAGAAAGAATAATTATGTTTGAAACATATTCAAATTAAGGATGAAAAGATAAACGATTTAAATATTAAATAGATTTAATTTACCACAATTATCATTCATTGTATGATATCCAAATTAAATCTATGAAAATAAGCCTTCAAAAACTTAAAACAACAAACACGAAATTAATATTATCTTAAAAGAGAACTACAAAAAATTGTAAATAAGATTAGTTATAATTATATATTACTACTTTTTTTTAATTAATTTTACTATATACAGTAAAATCAGTTATACCATGTGTAAAACCATTAAATAGCCATCTTATAACTTTAAAATAAATTCCGCTTGGTACTTGGAAAGTGCCAAGGACAGTTAAAATGAAATCTGATTGTTCAAAGAAAATAATTTATATATATATATATATATATATATATATATATATATATATATATATATATATATATATATATATATATATATATATATATATATATATATATATATATATATATATATATATATATATTGTAATCAGATTCAAGAAAGATCTTAGAAAACTACAAAAAATGCAAGCTAAGTTTTTAGTGAAAAAGACACCCATATGAGGTTGCTTACAATTTTGGTTATAGTGGGTGCCAACTTAAAAAAAAGAAAGTATGAAAATGAGCAGAAAATAGGAGACATGCCAGCTTAAGAAGCTTTTACTTTCCTTTGAAGTGTAATCGTCTTTTGGAATCAATAAATCGTTATTGTTTGAATTTTACGGACAAAAAGTATTATCAAATTCAACTAAGTGTATATGCTTTCTTATTTTCACGGTTCAATGTGGCAACACTGACGAAAATATGGCACTGCAGACAAAACTTCATACTTTGGAAATAAATGCAAGCTTTTAGAAATGCAAGCAGTTTTCAATTATGAGTAGACCTAAGATGGGGCTAGGGGCAAAAAATGGTTTAGTTTTGATCTCTGCTACTTTTATGAATCTACTGGAATGTGTAATTTATGAAATTACACACATTTTCAAATGAGTATTGTGTTTGCAGAAAATTGATTGCAATGGGTTTGAACTGCAATCCAGTTTACTGAATAATTGTAAATTTCTAGTTATTTACTTCCTGAGAATAGCAAAAGAGAGAGAAATTAAAATTGCAATGGAACGCCTTCTAAGGAAAATTCATTCAGAAGATTTTTTCTTTTTGTCAGATAGTGTCTAGCCACCGGTGAATGAAATGTGATAAAATTACGTATAATTGGATAGCTTATTTCAGTAACAGTTATCTTTTGTAATATGGAAACAAATAAATGAATTTTTGATATAATCATATAGTTTTAAGTGCAACATCGAAATGGCCAGTCCATGTATCAATAGGTCTTTATCTCTTTGATCATTGTCAGACCTAGACAGAGAATTCAAGTTTGCTGTAGTATTATATTCTATATAATTCTCATGTCTTTTATAATTTGAAGATCTACTATAGAGCCATAAAACACGGAGATTTATTTGTGATATATAAACATGTGATACTAAAGAGAATATTCATACATGGCATGAACAATTTTTTTTCAATATGTATGATTGTTTGATAGAAATTTTTAGTCCCCAGAACATTTTAGGGTTCATTTAGTTTTTTCAATAATAACTGGTCTGAAAAACTGCATTAATTCATTTTAAGTGATATTAACTCCCTGAACTATGCCTTAGTAAACTTAGGTGTTCCCCAAGGATTGATCATAGCTCACCTTTTATTTCTAAACTATGTGAATGACCTAATTTTACGACGTTATGGTTGTGCAAATTATGCTGTGGTTAGAACACTTCAGGTAATGATAACGACTCTGGTGAGCTGTTGGCATTCGCCGACAATACTACAATGACTTTCTGATACTCAGGTATGCAAAAAACCCAAGAAAAACCAGATATTACTTCGGAAGTAACTAATGTCTGGATGGAAGAAATCAATCCAAAGCAGTATAATCATGTTTATTCATCTCCATTTTAACTAAATCGAACATAGAAAACTAGCTCCTGCCTCTTTCCTGGTGCAAGTCGTTAGCTCATAGCGTCGGCATCCTACGAAATATTTGGCTCCAGGAGCCCGAAGTTGTTTGTTCAACGATTGACAACCAGTCTTCATCCCAGCCTCTGCAATAATGCTTGAATCCACCAAGAGCCTCTAAATAGAACTTGGTGGCCTATAGCCAAGTTTTTTTTTGACCATTTGTTTCCTCAACGGACGGCAATGGGAGGCTCTTATGGCATTGCTTCGTTGCGATATTTTCAGGATCACCGGAGCGTCTGCACTTGATGACATGGGTGTCCGGTTTCCAGTCCTCGTTCGTAAGGCGTACGTGCCTTGATTTGGTACATAAGGAGCTGATATATATTTTATAATATCATAATAAAAGTAAGCTTGATATTTGTAACTAGAATATTTTATGGAATATTTAAGGAATTCGGTATTGATACAATGGTTTAGCCGTAGATATGCCCCTACCCCACCTACACATAAAGAATTATGCGAAAATTCGCTTTTTAGTAAAAACAACAAAACACTTTCACAAATTGGGCCGCTAATCAGTAACAAGACCAGACCTTCGCGTGATAAGGGTAGTTACCTTTAGTTGTATTCAGTTGTATCTTTCAATGACTTTCTACATTTGGCATTTCTCTGAACAATCGAAAATTCGCCTTCGAAAATAGTTTCCTTGCAATCAAGCCTAATTTCTTCAGACTACGTATTTTATTCCCTCTGCTATTCATCTGGCGGCACTGGACGGATATCCAAGAGGTCTTTCTGTTAGGGCACTTACGTATATTTTTTTGCGCGTGGGGGAGGAGGGAGTAATCGCAAAATATTTATTTAATAATCTAAATAAGAAGGGCCAAGAGTTTCGGGAATATTTAGAAATTCGTAGAAGGTTAAGAAACCCCTCCATTCTGCGTCCTTGCTTCAGTCCCCTCCAAAATCTCAATATTTGTTTTCCTTCCTATGATCTTCCCACGAGTCTTTAAAAAGCCACATTAATCTAAGCTAAAATATTTAGTTAAGCGTCAAAGCACATTTTTGAAAGAATCCAACAGGTTCGTAAAACTTTTTCTTTAAAAATATTTAAAAAAAACTTAAAATTACAGAATAACGATATTTTGAGTAATTAACTCAAAATTAACCGAAAACTTTTTGGTCACTAAACACCAATCTTTTCCTATACAAAACCTTATTCGACAAACTTTAAGGAACGGGCCAAAAGAATACGCGCATACCTTTCTAGCCAGAATATTGTGACATGGAAATAATGACAGTAAAACACTCAGAAACCTGGTCAGTCTACCAGTCTAAGAGGAGACACCCGTGGTGAGCTCTTGCAGTGGTTTTGTAAGGCACTGCACCTCAACATGAGTCATATTGATGTGCCAAAGATGATTGAAAACTTGACTAGTAGCATATCTGACTCTAAGTTTCTAGCGGCCTGGTGCCACAAATGATGTAAAAAGAAGCAATTGATATAATCTTGTTCATAAATGCCGCTCATATTATATGGTGTCAGAAGATAGTAGTCTCCTTCGGGTGCTCAGATGATGGCAGCTGACGCTATGGTGAAGTGCCTCCAAGCATTGTGAGGCCCTATGGAAGGGCCTCACAATTTTATATAATCCTAAAAATGGCTTATGCCAGGTTTTGCCTCTCACCCGAGACTATCTGTCTTGGCCTTTTCTACGATTACCGATGGCTTGATTCCCGTAACTATTTGGATCTGTTGCTAATTGTAAAAAAGCCAAGACAGATAGTCTCGGGTGAGAGGCAAAACCTGGCACAAGCACTTTTTAGGATTGTATAAAAATGATGTCATTTCACTTTGTTGATAGATAAGTCTATCATTCATCTCTCCATACATCATTCCTAGGGCAGAACTAAGATAGATAGTCAGAAATAAGGGATGAAAGATCGGATTGGTTTTGGGCTGACGAGTGGCGGACAACGTCCACTGTACTCGTATGCGAATGGGTTTTTGAATTAAAATCAAGTAGCTGCGGGCATCAAGCCATGGCTATGGCTAATTTAGAAAAAGCCAAGACATATTGTCCAAGTGAGTGAAAGGCAAATCTGGCATAAACACTTTTTAGGATTGTACAAAAATTATATCATTTAAGTTGTTGATAGATAGTCTATCATCCATCCATCCTTATGTCATTCCTAGGGCAGAACTAGTCATAGAACTAAGGGAAGATAGTCATAGAACTAAGGGATCGGATTGATTTTGGGTTGACGCGTGACGGACAATGTCCACTGAACTTGTATGCAAAATAGGGACCTGAATTTGATTAAGGCCTAGCCGAAGTCCAAGCATTTTACTCCCTAATCAATTCTTTTTTTAGGCGGCAACTCGGTCAATTACAAAGGTATCAGTTTTCTTCGTCGCTTCAACTAAAGAAACATAAGAAGGTTGAACTTAAGGGGTTTCTCACTCAGAATTACGATTAGACGCAGGCTATCCTTAGCAATTCTTCTTGTAATTATTTATACAATATAATTTTGTATATATATTTAATAACCGGCAGTTTGATGTCTGCGCGCTACTTATTCTCTAGACTCTGTTTAAACAGGTTACAACTAACTAATGAATCGCTCCTCAACAATCCGAGAGTGGTTAGTCCCTTGGTGTAATTTATGCATTCTCAAACGCTTCGATTGCAGCTGCATCTAGTCTTTTGAGGGGATTTTTTTTTACTTCGGAACACAAATGTATAAAGTATTTGAAGGGACTGCAGCCAGCAAGTATATGTTATAGAAATAAGTTTCTGATTGCCGAATAGAATATTTTTTGCTCTTTTTTTTATACCCAACAACAACAGTGTCAAGTGTAGCAATCTAGAATGCAAACCCGAAACAGGTTTTATAATTATTTTGGAATTATAAAGAAAATAATTGTCGGCTTTCAGATTTGATTAGATCAAAATATTCACCAGATTTTTTTTTTTTATTTCTATTGAAATAAAAACCACCGAAATAACTAATCCAGGAACGTCAGGCAAACTCCAAATGTTTAACATAGGAGGTATAGGAAGATTCCTTGAGAGTCCGTCCTGCCTTAAAGTCACAGGCGAACCAGTGAAATCTAAGCCAAATAGACTTTGCCGCCTGTAGTCTAAAGGTGGAATATCGTGCAATAGGATTGACACATGATCAACAAATCTCCTAGACTCGCGGGCGAATGGTGAGACCTGTAGTTTTCCAACTGTTTGGTTAAATGGCACGGGAAACAGCCGTATGCAGGATTTTTTTTTTCAGGGCGGTGGGGTTTACAAAAGAATTTTTTCGGGTGGTTTTTACAAAAAGAAAACTGGAAAACGCAAGACATATTTGTTTATATTCATTTTTGTTGCGTTTTTTACGAGTCGGACAAACATTTCGGGGGGAGGGGTTCAAACTCCCTACCCCCCTGGATACGGCCTTGTGATTCACACCTCTAACCGAGGATGAGCATAAGATTTTTGCCACCTATCCCCCCTCCAATAAAACTTATCGCGTAAACACTTTGCTGAAACACCCGTATTAAAGATAATTTCTTGAACCACATTGGCCTGCCATAACATAAAGAAAGAAAGCGATCAAAAATGGGGTTTTTAAATGGTGCTTTTTCCTACATCATATTATTTTGTTCGCGCTGAAGAAGAGAGGCGGTTGCTCTCTCGAAATATTCGCTTTCTGTGTTTTCTTCAGTATTTTCATTTGCCCTTTAAAAACACCATTTTTGATCGTTTTCTTTCTTCATGTAACACCCGTATCAAAATCTACAAAAACACTAAACTCAATTAGAAAATTTATTTACATTAATTTGTACAATTCATCACTTTTATAATTCGAATATGCACATAGAAAAAAGAGTAACGAACAAATCTACTAGGGAACTCCAATAAAAATTTCAAACAGCCTACAAAAGAATACAAAACTATTCCAAGAATAACACTGAATCAGAAAAAGAATGTAAAAAACAGGTGAAAATTTCGGAAAGATTATTCGACTAGGATTTTTTTTTTTTACCTATATGCGCACTCATACATAATTTATCTTACTAAAATAAATTAAGTTGTATACATAGTAGGAAAACGACAAACACTTTCTGTCCATAAAAAAAAGAAAAAAAGGAAAAAAAAATATCTGGATGGCCAGTTTATAAAGCCAAGGAAAGGAAGTATAATATAGATTCCAAACCTTCTCCTTAAAATACCATGATGGTGTGGACGTTTTTAATATAAAGAAATCATGATATTCCAGTATAATCCTGTTCACTCTTGTGTTTTTGGTTTTTTTAAAATAAAAGTATTAAACGAGAAAAGGCTGAAGAAATAAAACAAGTCTAAACGATGACATAATGACTTACTGGAAAAAAAATCGCCTTATTACCCATTAGACTGATAAAACTCACTAGTGTCTACATGTTGGACTGGAGGAAGGGGGGGGGCGTCAACACCCCAACAAGCTCAGGCCATAGTAACTCCAATAATTTTAGCAGGAGAGCGTCTTTGGACGATTCATTTCTCGAATTTTGCCCAAGCCGTCCCATTTCTTTGAAAGCAAGGTAATAAAATTGGATAAAACTGAAATGATGTCAAAATAAAAAAAAAGAGTTTACTTGGTTATACTGTCCATTAACAACGGATATATGTTTTACTGTGGATGTCCAAAATTTGGTTAACGTCGACATTCACCGGTGAATGTCCAAAATACATTTTTCTCCGCTTGGATTCAATTAGCTCTGCGAATCATCTTTTTCAGTCTTATGCAAGCTTAGATGGTAAAAGTTAGAATAGATTAAATTAGGTTGTAAATTTCAGAAATGGGTTAAAAGTCTAGTCTCACCCAACCTAACTTATACAATTCTAACCTGTCACCATCAAACCTTGCTTAAAACTAAAAAAAGCTCACTGGCAACGCAGACTAAATTCAAGGAGAAAAAAGGGTATTTCGTACATTCACCGGTGAATTTCGACATTCACGAATTTAGGACATTCACGGTAGCATATGTACTTACAATTTTGATGCTTAAGAATGGAATGGGATTAAAATCAGACAAAAGTGTAATTGCAGCTCTAAGTCTAATTTTTCTGACTATAGGGACAAGGATTGTCCTACTTTGCCATTCCAGCATTCAGGTATAATTCGAGCCTCTTTACTATGAGACAATAAATTATTCCACAGGGGCTTCAGAACAAGTAAATTCGACCAAACTCAGCACAGGTTATTCATGCTCTTTGTGGGCTATATCCCATACTTTTTTCCCGATTCTATGGTTCGCGGTTAAATACTTACGCCAACGTCCCAATCAAGTACCGAGAAGACAAGATGATGAGAACATGGTTCGAGCTTCTCAGAATATATGATTTAGCCGCGGAAAACGCGATTCTCGCTAGCACCGCAATGTCCAGGAGAATGGACTTCAAGAGACCAGTTCACTCAGTCAGAATTTGCTGCTAAACTCATTAAATGAAAACAGGAATCGTTTCACTATGCAACCTTATTGCAATTATTAATACACAAAACTTTAAATTAAATATAAAAAGCCTATATAATGGAAATTTATGTTAATTGGACAATTATAACATAGTTTATTTTAGATATTCGCACCATTTCTGGTGGATAACGTTTCTTTTATTTTTTCTTGATATAACCCGACGATCATTGAGTATGATAAACTTGTTTACGGATGCCGTTGAGCAACTAGGCAGCTATTTGGTCCTGCTTTAACTTATAGTCAGTGGCTTAATTTTGTCAAAATACTGGGAGCGGGGGGGGGACAAAGTTAGAGTCACCTGTTCTTGTAGGCACATAAATTACACAAGCTTATCTTAATTTTGACAACATTTTTTGCACAAACCAAATTTCAGCTGGGGGAAAGGGGTATGGGTCTGGAGGGGGTAATTATCCCCCCTATCCCATAGAAAGTTATGCTCCAGGGGGTCAGTTGTACTCTCCTGCCCGTAGCAAATTACGTCTCTGTATAGTATCCTACTTATTATTAATTAAAGAATTTTTTCTCAAACGACTTTTTTTTAATCAGTTACTGAATATGTGTTTACGTTTGCAACAAATACTAGAAAAATATAAATTCTTTACCAGTTTTGGTTCCCAACCACAAAGAGTTCATACACATATCTATTCTTTTTTTATCCTCAAGAGGCGATTTTTGTTTTCGAGAAAAAATAGATGGCTCTGTTGCTTACTTTTTGCTAGAAACGTTTCAAGTTTCCCCTCTTAAACCTTTATCTTTGTTAAAAAATAATATAAGAGGCTAATTTTTTTTCGGTACTTTTGAATGGTGTTTTCAGGCCAAAGAAAATCGCTTCTTTCTCCAAAAAAATCCAAAGGTTTTATCTTTTCCTGTAATTTCATTTCAATCATATATGACGTAGAAATATGTATTATTTGCAATTTTTATTCCTTTGAGTTTCTTTCTCATGTCTTTTTATTCTATTTCCATCAAAAATTTTTGGTTCAGAAATGGCATATCTATCTCCTGAAAAGAAAAAATAGATTTTACTTCTGCGTTGTTTCTTTATTAGATAGATATTTTGCCAAATTTTCATCGACCATATTATAGCTATATATCTTTAGCTATAATAAATGAGGATTGACAATTCACGAAAATGTCGAGGAAGGGAGCAAGAGTTTGTTTTCTCCTTTTTTAATAAAGATATTAAAAAATACACTTTTTTATCCCAAGATGATTATGGGCTTGTTTTAATTTTTCAGTTTTAGTTTTTAATTATTGCATTTTATCGTATGACTTGTTTCATTTTTATATTCACCCCTCCTCCCTAAACTAAAATCAGTCTTCTTACTAAAAACATAAAAAAGTCTAAAATTAAGTTCAAGATTTAGTACAATTTAAATTTAATTTCATCAAAAACTTACTAAGGGGAGATACTGATTTAAAAATTATCAATAAGGGGAGATTACTGATCAATAAGGGGAGATTACTGAAGCTCAAAATTTAGCACAAATTTAAATTTATTTTTATCAAAAATTTACTAGGGAGAGGCCTCAGACACTTCTCTGGATAGATGAATTTTAACATGTAATGAGTAATTTTAACATTTAATAAGCACGGTTCAAATCCAAATGGTCAAATCAAGCTTTCTTCATCTAGAAACTTGATCTCATACGATACAAAGATAAAAACAGGCTTAGTAGGGAAGGACAATCGCTCAATTTTAATCAACATATTAGTTGTGGCGATTAGTCGTCATGTTATCCACAAACATCAATCTAATCAATAACCGTCAATATCAATTGTCAATCTAATCAAAATATTTGTGGTGGTTGATTCTCAATATTTACTTTATTTTTATTGCTCTCAGATAAACAGAATAAAAAACGATACTAATTAGGATCCAAAAAAACTGCGATGTTGATAAATTTCTATCCGTAAGATAAGACTTGAAGCTCACCAGAATCTTAATCAATATTCCCTACAAACTCATAAACGAATAACTCACAGCGTCTATACCCAGAAAATACAAGTCTATTTTCCGTACGTCTATTTTCCATGACCAATTTCAGTTGAATTAGTTGAATTCAGTTGAAAGTACAAGTCTATTTACCATTTCAATTTTAGATGAAGGATCCCGATTCACTAGAGAGCTGGTGTACTTGTTTCTAAGTAGCAAGTAGAGTATAAGTACCAAAAGTAACCTTAAGTACTTGTTCTGATATTAGGTCATAATTAAGAGATATGTCAAACTCACCACACAAAGTACCTTATCCGCTCAGACAAGTTAAGATTCTGAAAATCTATCGCATCTCTTGTTTTCTTAAAATCAATGGTGGTTTCATAAAGATTTGATCTTTGGAAATTTAAACTGCTCCTCCAAACTATCTTAAGGGCCAGTATGGGAGTCCCCGTAACATAATTCTTTAAGGATACGAGTCACGCTAGTAAGACCTAGTAAGTACCCTGAATCAGGTCCCTTGTGGACAAGCGTATCCCCAAGGTAGCCACAGAAGGTCGTATGTGCAAAATCTATCATACGCACATCCACTAAACTTTCAGCATCCGATAAAGATTGGCTATCTTCCAAATAGCCGAGACCGCTGTCAGAACTATCAGTAGAGTTGTCACAAAAAACGGGTTCAGGACCCAGCTTCTCCTCACTGGGTAGGTCTCCTATCGACGGGGCACTGCTACACACATCTTCACGGCATGAACTATCCGCTGATGTTGTTGGTGTGGACCTATTTCTGGAGTTTTTCAATCCTTTCATCTGCTTTTTGGAGGTTAGTCCTGGGTCATGACCTTCGTAGACAACAAGTAGCGAACTGAAAGGAAATAAACTATTATTAGAAAACCTACTGTTACTAACAACTCACAGCAGTGCCAAGCCTTCTGAGTCAAATACAGCTACACAAGCTCTTCCTCTACCCAATCTATTTAAAGCTTCATAATTACCCTCCCCCCAAACAAAGTTCTATTAAAGTTTAAACCCTTCCATGTGACTACTTCTCAGGACCTGGTTTTCGTTAAAAAAGTATATATAATAATAGTACATAGACATGTAGGGTATAAGATGCATATATAGAATGTGTGAAATAATTTCATCGCTTTTTACTTCTTCTTAAACTGGCTGCAAAATTTCAATTACAAGTTGCAAGGAGAGAAGTGGCGTAACTTAAAAAAAAGTAGGAGAGGAGTGCAAATGTATTTTTACTAGATCTAGGGAACAAATATTCCTTCCCCCAACAGACACCACTGAAGGAGGCCCATTCCCAGTTTCAGGAGATAAAATTTTTGAATCTGATTTTGGGATTACTCTATCACAGCAATATGTAACTGCTATAGAGTTCAATGCAGTTGGATGGCAAAGGTTAATTTTCCAAACCAGATTGGAATAGCTAAATAATATAGGAAAATCATTGCAATATGCGAGCAGGTTAATTTTTCTGGCGAGGAATGGTGTATCCCCCCTCCCCAAAAAAGACAGAGAAACCTGGGGCGAAAATTTTTTGCTGGTGACAAAAGTGCCCATAGCTCGGAAAAACCCATATTGTCTGTCGCCTACTACAAGTCATTACGTCTATACTAAGGGCCCGCTATTGCTACTTCTACTGCTGCTACGAGTACTACTTCTTCTGAGGCTAAAGATGTTAAGATGAGATCCTTAAGGAATAACTAGAAGGGCGTCGAACTAAAACAAAACAAACAATGTACAATAAGGTTACTAAAAGGATGTATGAGCCATTTTTCAGGAACATCAAAGAGTATTGATAAAAAAAATACATTTTAAATCTTTTCTTTCTTTTTTAACTTTTAGCTGGTGACATGGAAAAAAAACAACCATATTGTCTCTCGCCTACTACAAGTTATTACGTCTATACTAAGAGCCACCTCGAGTTTTAACATATTCATCAGCTTTCTATAGTCTTCCTTTTACTCAATGTTAGAAGTGCGGTACATTAAACTACACTCATATCCCTCTTTTCTTTCTCCATGGCCAAAATTCTGACCAAAAACTTTAATAAACGTACTTGTTACAATATGCATGTGTTTTCTTTATCATATATTGATTTTGTTGACAAAGACAGTGTTAGATGCGTGTATTCAAGAGAAAGGAACGGAGGGGGCAATTGCCGAGAATTTTGATGATCTGTCTTTGGTTAATCACCAGAACAAGAGCATTGCATCTAAAAAGTTTTATCTGAATGAAAATAATACAACTTATACGTGTCAGCTTATACAAGACAGGCAAAGAGATAAACTCGGTGCGGCTCCAAGACACAAACCAACCACAACAAACGACAATGCACATTTCTCAAAAAGACAGAAAAAAAGGGCATAACTGAAAAAAGAGAACTAGAAATAGAGATGATAATCACAAAAAAAAACAAAATATTAGAATAGCCCGCTACTACAAGAGCCATCTTCTTTAAATTCTTTAAAATGTGAGCAGCGATGGGGAATTCACTTGCTAATTCAGATAATCTTTAGTGCTTATTTATTATTGGGCAAGCATCCGTAATAAAACAAAACTTGAATAGAATGTTGAATACATATTTTTTTAATATATATTTTTTTTTTTGCCATGGCTTGAAGAGGTTTTTGTAGCAATATCTATATCTATCTATAACCACTAACGTAGTGTCGCAAGTCATTGCATTATTCAGCGTCTGGAATCATAGAACTGAATTAATTAGTTTTGTTCATCATTTCCACTTAAGAGGATTTCATATTGTGAGCGTCAGCGTTGGCTGACTGATTCAAAGACAAAAGTTCCTTTAGCAAATTCTCCCAGGGAACTAGTTATCACTGAAACCGTTTAAGAATTTGTGGTTTGAGTATGAAATTTGATTGAAAAGACAATTAAATGGTGTCGGCAAAGTCTCCAGTCAAAGTGGGTTGTATCAAAGGAGATTCACACTACTGCAAAATTGATCAAATGACATGTCTTAGGGGGGATTTTTATCATTTTCCTAGCAGGTATGCAAGAACATTTTTATGGACTATCCTTTCCTGAATTTTCTCAGAATGTTTTTATGGACTATCCTTTCCTGAATTTTAATAAGAAAATTCTGGTCCGTTTAAATCCCCCCAAACAGAACTCACACTTTCTAATGAGGCAAGCTTCCAAAAAACTGAATGTCTCTTTAACCAGCATATAACAAATAAGGCTTTTCTACGATTTCAGGGAAAGTAGATGTCGGCTTCTAGATTTTTGTTGTTCGTATGTATAAACTAATATATAAAATATATATATATATATATATATATATATATATATATATATATATATATATATATATATATATATATATATATATATATATATATACCAAGGATAAACCTGGACCTTTACCCTGGTCCAGGTTTTTAACCTGATATTGTTAATTATTGGTGAGATGGCACTTATGCAAATTTCATGTTCTTTCATGTTTTTGTTTATGTATTTATTGACCTATTGAGCTTGGCATGTTTTTTGGACTTTGATTGTTGGATTTTGATTTGGATGTTGGTTTGTTTTGGATGTATTTTCAATAACTTTTTATGCCACAAAACACAAATATTAGCCTCGGAACTCGGAACGATTTTTTGAAAGTTAGTAAGTGTAAGAGTCGTTGTTTTCTTTGCCAAGATCATTTTGTCCCACGGACTTCTGTTAAGAGTACATTGTATAATAAACATTTTTCATGCAAGTTACGTGGTAATGTTAATTGTAGAATAACCAATGTAATTTACCTATTAGAATGTAATAAATGCTGCCAACAATATGTGGGGGAAACAAATAATAATATATATAAAAGATTTTCTGGACATAAGACAACAGTTAATAATGAAAAAACTAATAACTATCTAGTTCAGCATTGTAATAATGGTAAATGTTCCATATCAGATATAACTGTCACAATTTTAGAAAATTTAGAATTAGAAAATATAAATAAAGAAGAGAAGAATAATAGACTACGTAAACAGGAGGATTTCTGGATCCATACTCTTGGTACAGCTTATCCTTTGGGGCTAAATGATCATGTAGCAAATTATGGCGACATGTCTCATGTTGTTGTTAAATGTATTGATGGTCTTATGGACCATCCTTCTTTTACTTGTCCTACTAAACGTAAAAGACGATCGAGAAGACATAGGAAAAATAATAGAAAAAATGAATTAGATGTACATATGCTTTCTATAGAGCTATGCCAGCTACTTGAATCTAGGGGTATGATTTCTGTAATAAAATGTCTAAATAATTTATCCAAGAGGAATTTAATCAAACTTTTCTGGATTGTTAAGAATAATACAGCTCTTGATTATAATTTTAAAGTAATATGTGATACAATTTGCATTCTAACTAAAACGAAATTTATTTCAAAAAACAAAAAGTTCGATAAGATTAGTAATAAGGATAACAGATTATATTTACCTATTAATTTTACTTGTAAGCAGATTGAAGATATTAATTTACCAGAAATTTTAAATCAGCGGCATGTGAAACAGGCCCTTCCTAGTAATTTGAATTATAATGATAGTCCAGTTTTCACTTATAAATTTTCAAAAACTATTGGGCAAATTATTTTTAATTATAATTTAATACTAAAAAGATTAGATAGTGATATAAATTGGAAACCGGTTTGTAATTGTAAACAACTTGGCCCATTTGTAAATCCTACTTACAAACATGTTATAACAGGGGACTTGTCAATAGTAAAGCAAGATGATCTTCAAATTATAATGAATAAAGGGGCTAATTTCCGTCTTTCTCATCATCTGAAACCATCGAGTGTTCTTGATGGCTTGGAAAATGATTTTGATTTATTTATTGATAAGTGGTGTAAGAAAGAGAATAAAAATAAAGAGAGTTTTCAAAGTTGGAAGAATTTAATTATTAGTAGAATAAGAAATAAAATATATTCTAACTTAAAAAATAGTAACACTAAATTATTATTTTATAATGCGAAGATTAAACAAGCAATTGCTAATCTAAAGAATGAATTTGTAATTGTGCCAGTGGATAAAGCTAATAATAAATTTGCCATAATTTGTCAGAAGCTGTATTGTGATATCTTAAAAAGGGAGTTATGCACAACTAATGTTTACGAAAAGGTAAATATAGAGGATGAGAATTTAATTGAAAAGACTGAAGAAATACTTTTTAAAAATTTTAATATTAAAATAAATGACAATGATAAAAAGTTCCCTTTCCTATATTGGACTGTAAAATTTCATAAGAATCCCCCTAAACCACGGTTTATTGCTGGAGCAGCTAAATGTCCAACCCGCATTGCTGCTACTGACCTCTCTTTAATTTTAAAGGAAATTGTAAATAAACTTAAAACCTATTGTTCTGGTATTAAAAAAATTTCGAATTTTAATCCATATTGGAGTGTTAATAATTCACTGCAGGTGATAGATTCTTTAACAATGGTTTCAGCTAAAAGAATTGAGTCTTTCGATTTTGCGACAATGTATACTAATTTATCACTTAATGTAGTGTTTGATAATTTAAAAACTGTTATCAAGAAATCTTTCCTCTTATCTAGTAAAAGGTTCTTAAAAATAGACACTTATAATAAAAAAAAGCTATATGGACAAATTGCTTTAATACTACAGTTAACTTGAGATGTTACAGCTTGGATATGATTTTTGAGTTATTAGAATTTGTTTTATACAATACTTATATACGATTTGGTGGTGATTTGTACAAGCAAATTGTGGGAATTCCCATGGGGGGGGGGAATGCCAGCCCATTTATAGCTGACTTGTTTTTAAGTTAACTAGAATATAAATATATGATGGATAAGAATAATCCAATTAATTTAAAACATGTTTTGTCAAATAATAAAAGATATTTAGATGATATTTTGGTCTTAAATTGTAAGGACTTCATTGATATTTCTAAAAATATATATCCATCATAGCTTATTCTTGAACCTAGTCATGGCGCTGGTCATGAAGATCATTTCTTAGATTTAAATATGAATATTTGTTATAATAATAAATTAAGTTTTAAAATGTATAATAAAACTGATGATTTTGATTTTGAAGTGATTAGTTTCCCATTCCCTGAAAGTAATATACACTCAAATATCACATATTCAGCGTTTTTCTCACAGTTACTTCGTTATGCAAGGATTTGTAGTAATTATATTGATTTTAAAAATAGATGTAAAATCTTAAGCCAAAAATTGATATCAAGAGGTTTTTCTGCAAATAAATTAACTTGGCAATTTAAAAAATTTAGTTTTCATTATAACGAACTTTTAAATAAATATCAAAAGAATTATCTAGAAATACTTAAAGAAATTTTCAACTAATTTCGGAGGTTCGAGAAATGTTGTTGCAGCGCCATTTATTTTGAATTGTGTTTCTAATTGAGCGGATTTTTTTTTTTAAATTAGCCACATGGTAAAGATGAATTCTATAATTGTTTAGTTCATTCAGGTTTTTTGCAATGTGTTAATATTTGTGATTTGGTAAAATTTATTATATTTAGTTTACCTATTGTTGCTAAAAAGAAGGATATATTAACAGGATAAGCTTGTTTTGGTGTTACTTGGTTGTTTCACATTCGCTTTTTTATTTTCTTTCATAGGCATGTATTTTGGGGGTGATACCTGACAAGGGGATGCCATGGATATTCTGTGGTAGCCACAACACTTGGCTGGGTAGAGAATTTAAAGTGGCGAAACCCTATATAGGCCAGTGTATTCTCCTGATGAGCCCTTGTGTTGGGTTGTTGCCTCTGACTTATTTGTCTTTATTATTTTTTCTATTGTTTGGTAAATGACGACTTATACTTATTGACGACATGACTGCCTGTCCATGGATTATTCTTTATGGTTGATTGTGTATGGCTATGCTGTTTGACCTATGTGATTGTATGGATGAGTAAGGTTAAGGCCTCATTCAAGTGCTGGTCTATATTAATCACTAATTTAGGAAAACAGTCTTCCTTTTCTCCTTCTGTCTCTCTCTTTTTTTTTTTTCTTTTTTTTTGTGCTGTTGCATTGGTGATTTCTCTTTTCATGATATATATATATAAATATATATATATATATATATATAAACTGAAACAGGCAGAATAACTAAACATAAATATTTTTTAATTAGCCTGTTTTAGTTTTATATATATATATATATATATATATATATATATATATATATATATATATATATATATATATATATATATATATATATATATATTATTTAAGTTTTAGAGTCAAGTTATTTTGTTTTGTTTGTTTTTCGACGCTGGAGACGCCTTGTTCTTTGGGAAGTACTCCTTCTGCTTCTGCTACAATTCTTCGGAAATTCTAAGGACATTTCCTTTTGTGCGAGAATGGACGAGACAGGCTGGTTCTTTATGGTGTCGAAGTCCCTTCATTTGAGATTCAGTTCGCATTTACTTTTGTGAATACAAAACTTTTAAAAAGTAACTAGAAATTTCGATTTCTGGTTTGGGAAAAAAGGACAGGAGGGGACTAGTTGCCCTTCTATCTCTTTTGACTCTTAAAAAGTGAACTATAATTTTCAATTTCCAATTAAATGAACGTATGAAAACAAAGAAAGGACATAATAAATGAAAAGAGAAAAAAAAATAGGTGAAAAACGAGGATTTTATCAGCCAGTAGCAAAATATGAAAACAAAGAAGAAATAACAGCAAAATCTAACCTTTTTAAGTGAACTGCACGAGAGGAAAAATTTTCCTCTCGTGCAGTTCACTTTCTTTTTTCCTCTTTCTTTTTCTTTTTTTTTTGAGCACTGAGGACGACTTGGCGGAGGTCCTTGTCGAAATATTTGCTTGTTTTTCATATTTTGCTACTGGCTGATAAAATCCTCGTTTTTCACCTATTTATTTTTTCTCTTGTCATTTATTATTTCCTTTCTTTGTTTTCATACGTCACGCATAGCCAGTATGGTCTCAGAACGTATTTACAATTAAATGAACCCTCTCTGAATTTTATACAAGCACCCTTTCCACATGAATCATATATGCCCCCATGGCAGAGCTTACAATGCCTGCCCCTGGGCCCTGGAGGGTTGTGTTGGTCCCGGAGTCTTAGCAATTTTAGCAAAAAGAGTTTTGCGTAGAGATTAGCAATAGAACTTAAGATTTTGATTAAATGAAGCATCGAAAATAAAGCAAGAATGGAATAGGGCGATGATATATTCGTTATTTGGTTGTGAGGTCATACAAAAGAAACAATTTTTTACTTTCTCTTTGACAAGATTTCCTTGCAGTATAAGGAAAAAAATAAAATAGATGAGAACTTAAACCATCACGTTCATAAGCACGAGTCTTGCGACACTAAATTGACGATATCTTTTTCCCAGAACCACTGGAAGCTCTAAACATGGATTATTCCTATTGATCCTTTAAAAAGTACGTCCTTTCTAGATTCTTCTTTCTTTTGAATTTTGGCTTAACTTAGCCGATGAGAAATTAACGGAAAAAAGTTGCTAAGAAGAATAAACTTAATTTGGACGCGATTGTATTATACCACGAAGCCACGATTGGAAAAAGTAAGTTCTAAATATGAATAATTATTGGAAAACTACTCCAAAGAATGGAGTGTCTAAGATGTTTGTCTTTTTTTTCAATATGTGGGATTTCTGGGTCTTGGGAATATCAAAGAATTACTTTATTTTACTCTTTAGTAGAAACAATGTATGTCCATGCTTGCACATAAGAGTGGTTCCTCCCCCACAATGGACAAAAAAGTCTTTACCCTGAAAAAATTGACAAAAAAAATAAATCAATATCTGTTTGCAATACACTCCCACCCACCCAAACAAAACCTTCTGATTCCACCCTATAAGAGTCTGACATGAGTGTATCTATGCATCTACAACTTCAATCTGACATAAAGCTAAGACAAGGGTATAAATATATATTATCTCCTCAATGAAGAAAACAAAACCCCAAGAGGATTCCAATTTGGCGTAAGAGGGAAATCCCCCTTAAGTCGTTTAACCAGAAAAACGACGTATTTCGAGGAGCTGAGTCCTTGATCCGAAAAAAACAGGCACATTCCGCCAGACTTGTACCAATGATTTTGTGGGGGTACGGGGTAGGAGGATAATAAAAAATTATAATTTGAGTATGCAGTGCCAATAAATTATTTAGGATATTAGGCGGCAGGCTCCCTCTTCCTGCCTACATAGTTGCTTCTACATCAGTTGCTATCTGATGCCAATGATTTTTGCCGAGGAGAATGGATGTATCACATAAACGTTGGCCAAAAATTTTTGTTTCGCTGAAAGTGCAGCTTACGATTTTAAGAATTTTTTTTAGAAAGAATTTTTAGAAAGAATTTTTTAGAAAGATTTCTAAGAAAGAAGTGCCAAAAGATAACAGAAAGGGAAAATAACGTCAAATATGATAGCGAATTGCACGTGGCTTATGAATCCACTAAAACAAGTAAAATGAATATTTACTGTTTATTGAAATATGTTTTCGACTTAAGCACAACAATACTGTCAGCGATTAAAAAAAAGAGGCTAAAAATCCTAAAATCCGCTAAAAATCCACTAAAAATCCGCATTAAAAAATAAATAAAAATTAAGTTGGAAATGTAAGAAATGATACGAAAAAAAAAACAGATCTTACAATGGGGTTCGTTCAATAATATAGTTCAGAATGATTAAGGCCTATATTACTAGCTAAAGACTCAGGGGTTCAAATGTCAAGGAGAGATGGTTGTCAAGAAACCCTTGGTGATAGTTAACATTTTTGGTTAAACGGATCCAATGACCCTTTTAATGTCAGGAGCTGGTTTGCATTTTGTTATGGTTATTGCCGTCTAAAGGTAATTAGAGTGATTTTTCAAAGACAATTGAGTGATTCATCATTCATGTCGTTACATTCTTAGCAAATGGATATATTTGCAATACAATCTTACTGTTTAGATAAATGATTAAGAAATTGAACTTTTAATTTAAATAAAGACCGAAAAATGGTCAATTATTATATTTGTCATCAGAATCATCAGATTTGATTACCATTTAGTTTTATACCAAACTTCATTATATTATTGAAGAATAATATATTTATACAAGTATAATTTAAATTTATTTTATTTATTAAGTATAGTTTATTTCAGGTATAGGTTAGTATAGGTATTTAAGCATATCTTATAGTTTATAACCTAACTTGTAAGGTTTATTGAAGCTAATTATTTCTTAAAAATTTCAAGATTTATACAAGTATAATTTAAATTTATTTTAATTATTAAGTATAGTTTATTTCCTTTTTTGAAGTTTATACTAAACTTCACTACATAGTTGAAAATAATTTATTTGTTTAAATTGGTAACAATAAACGTGATGCTTTACAGCTTCTGTACCTTTTTTATACATAATGAGGCTTTACAAAATTTCTGAAGGTGAGGTGACTGGGAGGGGGTGGGGGAATTTGAAACCATGTCAAAAAATAGGCGAATAATATGAAAAGCAATTTACAGAGGAAACCATGCAATTTAAGATTAACATCCAGGCATCTGTAGCAATTCGTCAATTCAGAGAAGCAATTCTTTTTCTCTCGATATTCTAAATATTCAGTTTTCTGCTTACATGTGCATATACTTGTATTTAGAAATTAATGAAACATCAATGGCAAAACTTATCGGCAAAATTAATATATTTATAAAAGACCACGCTTTCATCCTATCTGAACCTTGATATAAATAAAAAATATTAGCAAATATCAGAGAAAAATGAGAAAAACTATGCAAGTTTATTTAAAAATGAAAAATAAACACAATATAAATAAATATAAAATAAAACAAATATAAAAATAAAAAACAAATACAAATATAAATATAAACACAATCTAAAGAGTACTATTTTAAATTCGAGAGTCACGCTCAAGCTTCTAAGAAGACTCGTGCCGCCATTTTTTTTCTTTTTAAGAACAATGGTAAAAAAATACGAGAATGATCTGGTATAAAAATGCGACTTATGGACCACATTCACAACCCTGAATTAGTAGGCCAGCTATTGAATTATGAAAATTGCCTACGTCAAATTATAGAAGTGAAAACATTGGTTAGCTAACTGTGCATGGTTAAGCCCGCATCTGACCAGTAGGGAGCACTATTCATCGCGCATTTTTGTAAATAGAGTATCCTGAAGCCCAGGTTATTCTTTTTTAGTATCCTTATGATTTCCTTACGAATCATTAAACATACGGAAACCCAGCAATAGTAATTGTTTAAAGTCTGTTTTTTAGGGGGATGGAATTTTCTGTGGATTGGATCCATGTTTTTTATCCTTGATTTTATTTTTCTATGAACCGATAATTTGATGTCCATAACTTTCCATATTGTCAAAATTGTTGTAAATTGTTGTTGGTTCGAGAATCTGACCGTTCAGCATGAAGGCCTGTATTGTAATTTAAAATTAAATTTTTTTTTTAATTTTCAAAAATTTTTAAATTTAAAAAAAAACTAGTTTTTTTTAACTGAAAGTAAGAAGCGATATTAAGACTTAGAACGAACAGAAATTACCCCGTATATGAAAGGGGCTGTTCCTTCCTCAACGTCCCACTCTTTACGCTAAAGTTTGACTCTTTCTCTCAACTCTACTTTTTAAAACAGTAAACCACTTTAGCGTAGAGAGGGGGCGTTGAGGAAGGAACAGCCCCTTTCATATACGGAGTAATTTCTGTTCGTTTTAAGTTTTAATGTCGCTCCTTACTTTCAGTTAAAAAAACTAGTTTTCTTTTATTTAATTTCTGAACGTTTTTGAATTAATGCATTTTGATTTTGGCTCTCTGTAAATGAATAATTAAAACGAAATTTGCACATTAATTTATTTTTTTGGCTAAATGGCTTTCTCATAGTTTTGATCGGACGATTTTGATAAAAAAAAGAGCGGGGGAGTAGGCCAAGTTACCCTCCAATTTTTTGGTTACTAAGAAAGGTAACTAGAACTTTTAATATTACGAACGTATTTATTAGTAAAAATATACGTAACTTACGAAATAACTTACGTAACAAACTTATAAATAAGTATGTTTTTATTACGTATATGAGGGGGTTTACCCTCTCGTCAGTACTTCGCTCTTTACACTAAAGCTTAAATTTTGTCCCAATTCCTTAAGAATGATCCCTGAATCACAAAGGCTGTAAAATAAACAGTTGAAATTAATAAAATTACTTTACCGTAAAGAGCAAGGTATTAGGAGGAGATGAACCCCTCATATGCGCAATAATTTCTGTTCGTTTTAAGTTTTAATGCTGCTCCTTACTTTCAGTTGAAGAAACTTTTTCATATTTATTTTTTCATTGCTCTTTAAAAAATGCTAAAAAATCCTGCACCCCCTTCATGGAAATTCTCTTCCCCCATTAAAAATTCCTCTATGGAAATTTCCCCGCATAACCCCCTCCCCCAACCAAAAAATCCCACTGAAAGTGTCTATACACTTCCCAATAATCGTTACTATTTGTAAACACTGGTCAAAGTTTGTAATTTGCAGCCCCTCCCACGGGGACTGTGCGGGAGTAAGTTGTCCCCAAAGACATAGGTTTTAGGTTTTTTGACTATTCTGAATAAAACGGCTATCTCAAAATTTTGATCCGGTGACTTTGAGAAAACAATGAGCGTGGGAGGGGGCCTAGGTGCCCTCCAATTTTTTAGTCACTTAAACAGGACACTAAAACTTTTAATTTCCGTTAGAATCAGCCCTCTCGCGACATTCTAGGACCACTGGGTCGATATGATCACCCCTGGAAGAAGAAGAAGAATAAGAAAAAAAACGCATCCGTGCTCTGTCTTGTGGCAAAAAATAGAAAATTCCACATTTTTGTAGATAGGAGCTTGAAACTTCCATAATAGGGTTCTCTGGTACGCTGAATCTGATAGTGTGATTTTCGTTAAGATTCTATGACTTTTAAGGGGTGTTTTCCCCTATTTTCTAAAATAAGGCAAATTTTTTCAGGCTCGTAACTTTTGATGGGTAAGATTAAACTTGATGAAACTTATATATTTAAAATCAGCATTAAAATGTGATTCTTTTGATGTAACTATTGGTATGAAAATTCCGAGTTTCATTCACTATTGAACCGGGTCGGTCCTTACTACGGTTCGTTACCACGCACTGTTTGAAAAATTGAGGAAAATATTTTTATCACAAAATAGACAGTTTAAGAGGATAAAGGAAGAATGGCCACAATATTTCCTAGGGGATAAAATTCTTCATTGCCCCCTAAAGGTCTTACGGACGCGGATATATGTTGATTTTGCACTACTGATCTCACAAGGGTAGAAACAAACTGTCTTAATAAAAAAAAAATTAAACATAAAAATAAAAATTACGAATTTTGAAGGCATAAAAAATTAAAATTACTAAATTTGCATATTTAAAACGATTGGTAACGGTGCTTTGATGAGAAAATTATCATTCGGACTATTAATTGAGCCACGAGGACGGTCATATTATCCCACAAAACACGTGTCATAAACCAGCTACAGTACCATCTGTCTTTTCTAACACGTGGTTAACATTGCGTTTCATTTGGAGAGGTGCCACATAACGAAAGACAGGAACAAGATTTGGTTTACATTTAAAAAGAAAAAAGGTAAATAAACATTCCAACTAAATGTTTAAATAAAGGACCCTTCCTGCAAAAAATACCCGCTATGGCATACCAGGCACATAATTAGAAGGGGGAAGAGGACTCTTCAAGTGCAAATCATATTTTCAGTGATTTCTAAAATTTCGAGCGTTATTTTCTAGGGTACTTGTGCATCATTTGGTACACAATCGAGAAATGAAGTTTGGTTAATCATAGTGAAATATACCGAAATATAATGGAAATACAGTACTTTAGTAACAAAATCATGAAAGCCATAACATAGAATTATGGTGGGGGGCACAGAACCCATTATATTAAATACCTAACCCAGTCTAACCCAATCAAAATACCATCCCTGTATATTGAATATTTAATAAGAAAAAACATACCTACAACGTAAATTTCAACTGAGCCTAAGCTAATTTTCTTAGGATATTGTCGGCAAAAAACGGGAAAAAAATTTTGTCTTATATGTATATGCACATTCTCGATTGTGTACCGAATAATGCATAAGCATTTTTTCTAGTGTAATTCACCAAATTTTCCTAGTAAAGAATAAACTACGGGTCATAGTAACCAAAATTTTAAAGGAATGCGTAAAAAAACTGCCTAGTGAGAGTACATCACTACCTACAGCTGATTCAGGAATGGTAGCCGTTACTTCAACTAATCTTAAAAATAAAATGTTATTTTAAAAAACAAATTTACAGGAGTTTTGAAAAAGAAACCGAAAATCGAAAAACGACGTCGGATTGAAATTAAAAATGCACACCACTGGAATTCTCGTTGTCAAAAACTTTTTGCACGAGAATTACCCCCCCCCCCCCCCACCTTGAACAATAACGAGAACAAGTCTTTTTTTTGCATGGGAAGCCCATAATTTTGTTTCTTCGCCACTGATGGGCACTGAAAGATTCTACGGAGCTGTTTAAGGGCTCATTTGAAATGTAAGGTTTATACAACATCTTGTTTATAGTCCAGGACTTTTAGCTCAAAAAAGGGTCGAACCCGGACAAAATTGCAATATAAACGAAAATGGTACCAAAATGATCAGAAAAAAATTCTGTACAACATACTAAAAGTCCCCATAAATCCGAGTGGGGCGAGTACCCGAAAAACAGGGGAAAAGGGGGAAATGCGGGGGAAAATGGGAAAAATGCCGAACATGCCCAGAAAATAGTTTAAAGTGAGTTTTCTGGGGTTTTCACATACGCTGATTACGAAATTGACATCTAAAATTCAGTATAGAAAAAGAGTACTACGGAAAACGGGGGAACAGGGGAAAGAGGGGAGAAAAGAGAAGAATACAGGGTAGGGGTAGAAAGCGGTTTGAAAGATATTTTCTGGGGTATTCCTATCTGGTGATTACGAAATTGAGAAATAATATGATATAAAAAAATCGATTAACATAAAACGGGGAAATGGGGGGGGGGAGGGGAAAAGGGAAATATACAGGGTAGGGGTAGAAAGCATGTGGAAATGTGTTTTCTGGAGTTTTTCTATCTGCTGATCACGAAACTGACCCCTAAAATGAAGGAAAGAAAACGAGAACCATGAAAACCGAACAAAACTGGAGGAAACAACGGAAAAGGGGAAGGGAGGCCTGACTCCTGAGCCAGCTGCTGATGGCTAATAAGTAGGCCTATGGACAAAATAACTCACTTAAGTATCAAACTTGTACTTTCTTAAATCACAGACATTTCTTACAACCATTTGAATTACTAGACATAAAGAAAACAACCGCTTGGCAATTATATATAAAATGGCTATTATATGTAAAATTTGCACTTTCGAAGGCAGTATAGTTGACTTGAAAAACACAGCATTGATATCACTAGTCGAGCTCCTCGTCTTCGACAATCTCGTTGTCCCTGTTCAAACAGTTGATACCCTGACATTCTCCGCACGCGAACGTACACGCTAATCCATTTTTCTTGCAGCTGCATCTCACGACACTCAAAAGAGTCTTAGGTGCGGGCAACAAATGGGTCATCACAGGTGAGTATTTACTGTCTCTGAGGACCCAACCCCAGTCAGCCGGGTCGAGGTCAGCTGGTTCCCCTTTCCAACGGGATACCTGGAGGTGCACTCGCTGGGAGTGGAATGAAGCTGCAGCTTCGGTTGGCAGAAGCCTTTCAGACTTAACAAACGCCGTAGTATTAGACGATGAAACTTTTTCCAAGAAAATTCGATGTCGCAGCTTAGTGAGATCTTCGTTTGGTCGTGCTTTATACAAGCTGAGGAGAAGATATTCACCCGCTTTCACAATTTCATCTTTGGACGATGATTCATCCAGAAACACTTTGAATTTTTTTCTGAACACTTCGCTCTTCTTCAAAAGAGGTAGCACAGCTTGCTTTCCAAGTCCGAAAACTCGTGAGGTCGTGTCACATCCCAAGAGTGCGTGCCCTACCAGAAGCAGCCTGGATACTTCTCCCATTTTTTTTTTGCACTTCGTTGAAACTCTGTTTGCTTCGCTGAAACACTTCGTTGAAAGCAGAAAACTCTGAAACAATAGTTCTTGGCAACGACACTGACCTTCTGATTCTACTCTTGTATCACATCCCGCCTAATGCAAAAACACTTTACTTCGAATCGTCAACGAACGCAAAAGAAGCGATAACACGGTTCTGGTGCCTCAACGAAGTGCAAAAAAAATGGGAGAAGTATCCAGGCTTAGCAATTTCATCTTTGGACGATGATTCATCCAGAAACACTTTGCATTTTTTTCTGAACACTTCGCTCTTCTTCAAAAGAGGTAGCACAGCTTGCTTTCCAAGTCCGAAAACTCGTGAGGTCGTGTCACAAAAGTGCGTGCCCTACCAGAAGCAGCCTGGATACTTCTCCCATTTTTTTTGCACTTCGTTGAGGCACCAGAACCGTGTTATCGCTTCTTTTGGGTTCGTTGACGATTCGAAGTAAAGCGTTTTTGCATTAGGCGGGAGGTGATACAAGAGTAGAATCAGAAGGTCAGTGTCGTTGCCAAGAACTATTGTTTCAGAGTTTTCTGCTTTCAACGAAGTGTTTCAGCGAAGCAAACAGAGTTTCAACGAAGTGCAAAAAAAAATGGGAGAAGTATCCAGGCTGCTTCTGGTAGGGCACGCACTCTTGGGATGTGACACGACCTCACGAGTTTTTGGACTTGGAAAGCAAGCTGTGCTACCTCTTTTGAAGAAGAGCGAAGTGTTCAGAAAAAAATGCAAAGTGTTTTTGGATGAATCATCGTCCAAAGATGAAATTGTGAAAGCGGGTGAATATCTTCTCCTCAGCTTGTATAAAGCACGACCAAACGAAGATCTCACTAAGCTGCGACATCGAATTTTCTTGAAAAAGTTTCTTCGTCTAATACTACGGCGTTTGTTAAGTCTGAAAGGCTTCCGCCAACCGAAGCTGCAGCTTCATTCCACTCCCAGCGAGTGCGCCTCCAGGTATCCCGTTGGAAAGGGGAACCAGCTGACCTCGACCCGGCTGACTGGGGTTGGGTCCTCAGAGACAGTAAATACTCACCTGTGATGACCCATTTGTTGCCCGCACCTAAGACTCTTTTGAGTGTCGTGAGATGCAACTGTAAGACAGGCTGCGAGAACTCGCGATGCAGCTGCAAGAAAAATGGATTAGCGTGTACGTTCGCGTGCGGAGGATGTCAGGGTATCAACTGTTTGAACAGGGACAACGAGATTGTCGAAGACGAGGAGCTCGACTAGTGATGTCAATGCTGTGTTTTTCAAGTCAACTATACTGCCTTCGAAAGTGCAAATTTTACATATAATAGCCATTTTATATATAACTGCCAAGCGGTTGTTTTCTTTATGTCTAGTAATTCAAATGGTTGTAAGAAATGTCTGTGATTCAAGAAAGTAAAAGTTTGATACTTAAGCGAGTTATTTTGTCCATAGGCCTACTTATTAGCCATTAGCAGCTGGCTCAGGAGTCAGGCCCCCCTTCCCCTTTTCCGTTGTTTCCTCCAGTTTTGTTCGGTTTTCATGGTTCTCGTTTTCTTTCCTTCATTTTAGGGATCAGTTTCGTGATCAGCAGATAGAAAAACCCCAGAAAACACATTTCCACATGCTTTCTACCCCTACCCTGTATATTTCCCTTCCCCCCCCCCATTTCCCCGTTTTAGTTTAATCGATTTTTTTATATCATTTTATTTCTCAATTTCGTAATCACCAGATAGGAATACCCCAGAAAATATCTTTCTAACCGCTTTCTACCCCTACCCTGTATTCTTCTCTTTTCTCCCCTCTTTCCCCTGTTCCCCCGTTTTCCGTAGTACTCTTTTTCTATACTGAATTTTTGATGTCAATTTCGTAATCAGCGTATGTGAAAACACCAGAAAACTCACTTTAAACTATTTTCTGGGCATGTTCGGCATTTTTCCCATTTTTCCCCGCATTTCCCCCTTTTCCCCTGTTTTTCGGGTACTCGCCCCACTCGGATTTATAGGGACTTTCAGTATGTTGTACAGAATTTTTTTCTGATCATTTTGGTACCATTTTCGTTTATATTGCAATTTTGTTCGGGTCAAACCCTAAAAGTCCTAGACTATTATAAATTCTGCTTGATCAAACCATCAGAAAGTGCGATAAGGAATCCAGGGTACTACCATAATCTAAATGGTCGAAAACTTTCATTCAGGGTTTAGAATGCTCCCTCTTGTATACTATCCCTCCCATCCCCTTAGTAAGTTTCCAAAACCGACGATTGACTAGCAGAAGTAGCAAGCTACTGCATCATCTTGGAGACTTGGTTAACGGCTCATTTTCAAGCTATTGGTCATATCTTTACGTTATTTGTAAATTCGTCTTAATATCTCCATCTAAACAGCCACATGTTACCAAAAATGACATTTCTTTTGTGCAATTTCTAAAGCAGAAATGCTGAGAAGTATGAAAAAGGTGCCATAATAATCTGCAAGGTCGGAAATCAATAACAGAAGGTTTGTAATCTCTCCTTTTTAGAGCTATCCCTCTCAGCTTTAGCAGCCTAACCAAGAGCAAAACACAGCCCGTAGTATATGAAAGTTTAAAAACGCGTCACGAAACAAACGAAAAACTGTCCAAAAAAGCTGATTCACGAATGAGAACTATTATTCCGATTAATCTTAATAATATAGACTTAACAAGAACAAATTAAAAAGAGAACCTAACAGCCCATGAAAATGCTTTTACCATTGAATTATTATCATTACCATTTTTTACCATTATTATTGCTTTTACCATTTTTTGAATTATTAGGCATTCCAACTGTCTCTTCTTTTTTGTTTCTGTTCAATGGAAGCTTAGACTCATTTAGGGTATGAATTCGGATTGAATTGATAGCACAAAGATAAGAAAAAAGATTATAAATCTTCTTTGTTCTTCACTTTCCACCTCGAGAATAACACCTTCATTTATCGCTTATAATTATCGAATCTTGACTTTTTTGCTCGCTTCTGTTTTTTCCGTTTTTTTAATTTGTATTGCCAAGTGATTTGTGTTCTCCTAAAATGTTGAAGTCCAAAAAGCAAAAATAGCGAAAGTATACTTTCTTATGAGAAACCCAATTTTTTGCAGTAATATAGAATTTATACCATAGTGGATGACTTTTTGGACTCAACTCACCAATGTAGACAAAAGCAGATTAAACAAATTGATAAAACTTTATAAGGAAGATTTATAAGGCTCTGACATGCGGCCAAAATAGTTTTGATATAAAAAAGTAGTATTTTACAACTTTTCTTGTGCGTTGAAAAATATGATTTTAACAATTTTTGAAAAAAATCAGAAACTTGCAAATATGTTGACAATCAACAAAAAAGGAAGAGTTCTGACTCTGAACCATGAACACCGTCAGGAAATTTCCCAGGAGGGAGATAAGTGCCATAAGGGCTTTATTTTTACCAAGATTTACACGGGATAATTTCCCATTTCCCTATTCTTATACCCTTTAAAATCACCTTTTGTTTTTCAAAGAAGGGGAAATTACCCCCCACCTCTCGTGCTGGCGCCAACGCATTGTACCAATCGATAGAATTTACTTGGTTTGACATACTGGACTAAAGTCTATTTTACAATATCACATAATGCTTTTCAAATTACTGCTGCCAACTGGTACTTAATAGCAGTTGGGAAACCAGAAAACCCTTTTTTTTTTAGTTTTTTGCTCGCCAGTAAATTTTCGTCTTTTACCATAGCACCTTTGATTTTAGGACTGTCAAATGGCACCTTATTTTTCCTTTCAGTTAAAATTAATAGTTACTTAATCCGTTTTGGGTAATTTAGTGCTTGATAAATTGAAGTTATTTATCTTTGCTTCAAGAAAATTCCCTGGAAATCGTAGGCCCCATTTATTAGGCCACTTGGACCATTTATTAAATAAATTTGAACCGTATTTCAATAGGTTTTGAAGGTTTTTGTTACTTAATACAAGGTAAAAGAATCTCAAATTTATACAAATTCGTGTTTTTGGCCTTTTCAGTCCAAAACAGTGTTTTTTGGATCAAATTTTCAAAAAAAAAATTCGACGTACTAAGATCCAATATTCGTATATTCAAATATCCATTTACAGGTATGGCATTTATATTATATACAAGCAATATTAAAATTCTGAGGAAAAAGCCACAATAGACAAATCATAGGAAAAATATAAAAATTATACTAACAATCGAAACATGTCAAAAATTTGAAAGGGAGCGCAGACCCAAAGACGTGGCGTAAAATAGCTTTGATATAATATAGATAAATATTGCAGAAATAGCATTCCAGTAATTCTGTAAAAAACGAAGGTCTTCTCTTAGCTAACTGAATCAATCAACATGAACCACAATTCCATTGCCTCGTTATGACTTTTACAACATAGACAATTCAGAAGCACCAAAATTTAATTTATCATAAGTAGTTTGATCTTGCTTAAGGAAAATCGATCTCAAAGTTCTTCAGCGAGTCAAGCTTTGACGTCAATGGCTAGACTAATTATTTTCTGGGACCTAATTTAAAATCCTCCTTGTGTTCAGCCTTTTGTGGGATAAAAAAAAGAAGAAAAAGAAACAAATCAAGCTAGATACATAGGATATTTGTACAAGAGGGGAAACTTGAAGAACACTTATTTTAGATAGAACAAAGCCATCCATCCCACTTATATATTTTCTTTTTTTACGGTTTAGATCCCATGTAACTACATCTCAACCCAAGTTATGACAATAAGATGCTGTGGAACAGACAACTAAGTGAGGTCAGAGTGTGTATTCTATCTGATATGTCTCACTGAAAATGACATTCCCAGGAGCTTCCCTAGAATATATCTTGAAACGAAAAGACACTCCTTAAATTCCTCTAAAAAGAACAAAAATAGTAGGTTGCAACCACTGCATAAACAAAAAGCTTTTATTTACTTCATCTAAATTTAATCGTAAGTTTATATTGATTTAATTTAATTTTAGTTCATTTTATTTTGCTCAATTTGTTAAATTTTGTAAATTTATTAATTTAAAAATGCGTTAATTTTATTTAAATTTATTTCATGTTAAATTATTTACTTTATTTTAAGTATAATGAGGATAGAAGGTAATAAGCTTACCTAAGCTATGGATGTCAGGTGATTGATTTTTCTTCTAACGATAATTTCGACAGGACCTGTGCCTGTCATCATCAGGTTAATTCAAATTTCTTGCCGGAAAGTAAAATCACTAAATAAATAAAACTAAAAACACTGAACAACACTAATTATGAGCCGAACCAGGAGTTATAGTTGTGCCATGGCCCGAATTTCGGTAGAGACGTTGATGGCTGCTGTCCTAGTGGATCTTAAAGAGGTTGGGCCTTTAGGAAAGGGGTGGAGTTTTTTGTGAGTTTTCAATTTATGGGTGATTGGTTCCCAAATTTCGCTAATATGAAACTCACCATTGTCTTTATTGATGGCTGCTTTATTTTTAGCAATTTCCAAAGCTTCTCTGATTTTCTGCTTTAAGAGTTGTGGGACAATAGCAATAAGTTGGGCTTGGTCAAACTTAATGGAGTGGGAAGGGTTTTCAAAGATATGATGGGCCAATGCAGAGAAATTATCTTCCTCCTTTAGCTTTGTCTTTTTAAGGCAGGCATCAATGGAATCAGCATGTTCTTTTAATCGGTGATGTAGAGGTCTCATGGTACGACCTATATATGTATCACCACAACTGCAAGGAATCTCATATACCCCTGGTGGATCTGAAGTAATCTTATCCTTGCCTTTGTTCAAGAAGGAGGAAATAGTCCTTCCAGGGGGAAAAAACACCTTAAAGCCAAGTTTAGTGAGTTTGGAGCTTAAAATGTCGGTAATACCCTTGATATAAGGTAATGACAAAAAGGGTTTATCATCTTCTATCTTAGGAGCGAAATGAATTAAATGACCTACAACAGCGGAGAAATATGGTTTTTCAACAGATAAACACAATTAGACAGCAACTGAGTAATACTCTTAGCCTAGAAGACCTCACCAAAGTTGGCAAGATCCATGACAAAGATTTTAAGTTTGTCTTTTCAATAACCAGAAAAGTACATATAGATAAGCTGGAAAAGCTTAAGTTTGAGAAGTTTTCTTCTAAGGATACATACATTCCTAGAGTATCTCCAGGTCCAGCAGTCATCAATTTAAGTCAACAAACTATTGACCAAAAGAAATTAGACATTCTTTCAAAAGGATGGGAATTTTCTATCCCCCCCCAAACACATACCAGTAGAACAAATCATATCCAATGTAGAGTCAGTTATAACTCTAAATAAGACAAAAATCAATGTTGACCCACAAGATATTAGA
The DNA here is from genome assembly GCF_032884065.1 of Artemia franciscana. Lineage (NCBI taxonomy): Eukaryota > Metazoa > Arthropoda > Branchiopoda > Anostraca > Artemiidae > Artemia > Artemia franciscana. The sequence goes on along the minus strand of NC_088880.1, from coordinate 35,594,571 downwards.
AGCTTGGTTTCTAATACCCTACGGAAAGGTTTTTCCAAAAAGAAACTTGCTGAGGAGAATCTAACAAAAGATGAAATGAAAGTCCTCACAGATCTTAAGAATGATACCAATATCATAATTACCAAAGCTGATAAAGGCAAAACAATAGTTATCCTTAATGAGACTGAGTATGTCAGCAAATCATTAAACCTCTTGAGTGACAATAAAGTGTATGAAAAAGTTGACGTTAATGCTGTAAAGGTTGCTTATGATAATATCAAAAAAGCTCTGGATAATCTCAGTCTTACCAATAGGATTAATGATAAACTTTACCGAACACTCCTTCCTGTCAGACCAGTCATTCCTAGATTTTATGGTGTACCAAAAATTCACAAACCAGATATACCCCTTAAACCTATTATCTCAACAGTAGGTTCAGCCACACAGAAGTTGGAAAGATATTTGGCTGGTATTTTAAGATCCATAACCCTCAGCAGCAAGCACACAATAAGAAATACTAAAGAAGTAGTTGATAAGCTAAATAGCATCAACATTGGGGAGAATACCACAATGTGCAGTTTTGATGTTGTATCTTTGTTTACCAGCATACCCTTGCTGCGTCTTATACCAGCTTTACAATCAGCTTTAGAAAAGGATGGTTCCTGGAGAGAACTGACTTGCTTGGACTCCACAGAAATCATTACTCTCACGTCTTTATGTCTCAGCAATGCTTACTTTACTTTCAGGCATCAAACTTATAAACAGATTTGGGGCATACCAATGGGATCAGCCTTGGCACCAGTTCTTAGCGAGGTGTTTCTACAACATATTGAAACTAATATCTTCAAACAGGACTTCAAGTATATCCAACTCTACATGAGATATGTTGACGATTGCTTGATAATTTGGAATGGGGCACAAGACAAATTAATATCCTTTCTCAATATTTTTAACAAGCAGGACCCAGATATTAAGTTCACCATTGAACTTGAAAACAACCGCAATTTACCCTTCTTAGATGTTTTCATTACAAAACGAGAAACTAGGTTGGACTTGAGCGTGTATAGAAAGCCAACTCATAGTGATAGATATCTGAGATATGACTCCTATAACCATCCTATAGTGAAAATTTTTGTAGTCTATTCATTGGTTGATAGAGCATTTCTGGTGTGCTCCTCTGATTTTGAGCTGAAGGCTGAACTTGATTATATAAGAGATGTTCTGATAGGTAATGGATACCACCAAAAAGTCATTGACAAGGTTATTTCCAGGAGAAAGATGAGTGGAATTACCAAGCATTTCGCTCCTAAGATTGAAGATGATAAACCCTTTTTGTCAAACTCACTAAACTTGGCTTTAAGGTGTTTTTTCCCTCTGGAAGGACTATTTCCTCCCTCTTGAACAAAGGCAAGGATAAGATTACTTCAGATCCACCAGGGGTATATGAGATTCCTTGCAGTTGTGGTGATACATATATAGGTCGTACCATGAGACCTCTACATCACCGATTAAAAGAACATGCTGATTCCATTGATGCCTGCCTTAAAAAGACAAAGCTAAAGGAGGAAGATAATTTCTCTGCATTGGCCCATCATATCTTTGAAAACCCTTCCCACTCCATTAAGTTTGACCAAGCCCAACTTATTGCTATTGTCCCACAACTCTTAAAGCAGAAAATCAGAGAAGCTTTGGAATTTGCTAAAAATAAACCAGCCATCAATAAAGACAATGGTGAGTTTCATATTAGCGAAATTTGGGAACCAATCACCCATAAATTGAAAACTCACAAAAAACTCCACCCCTTTCCTAAAGGCCCAACCTCTTTAAGATCCACCAGGACAGCAGCCATCAACGCCTCTACCAAAATTCGGGCCATGGCACAACAATAGCTCCAGGTTCGGCTCATAATTAGTGTTGTTCAGTGTTTTTAGTTTTATTTATTTAGTGATTTTACTTTCCGGCAAGAAATTTGAATTAACCTGATGATGACAGGCACAGGTCCTGTCGAAATTATCGTTAGAATAAAAATCAATCACCTGACATCCATAGCTTAGGTAAGCTTATTACCTTCTATCATCATTATGTATGAAAGTCAGGTTGGCCTCAGAGAATATATTTTATTTTAAGTACAAGTTTCACTCGCCGAATAAACACATGTTTGAAACTAGGTCCAGCCAAGAAACCGGCCAAATTCTCACCAACGTGAAGATATTGAGAGTCCTGTTTTTATTATTAAATAATAAATTAATAAACTAATAACTAATAAATTATTAATCCTGCAATTTCCCCTTTGAGAGACACAAAATCGAGCAAACAAAGCGAAGTTTGACCCCGGTCAGAGCCCGATTTAAGGAATATGAAATGAGCAAATTCACCAATGCTCCACCCAGCTATCCAGTATATTGCTACTATTAACAACTCACTTCAGCACCAAGCAGCCTGAGGCTAACAAGGTTGCGCACGTCCTCCTCCATCCCAGCCTCTTCAAGGCTCTTCACCTTCTCCCAAGAAGTTCCAATTTTCTTTAAATCCTTTTTAAGACCTATTTCCGCCTCATTTCGGGACGACCTACTTCTTTTTCTGCTGTTAAAAGATCACAAATTGATGGTTTTATGAAGATTTTCGGCGAAAACTCTCTCTCTGTAGACAGTGTTATTACAAAAGTGACAATATCCGGCGATGAGATATAATATTAAAGAACAAAAATGCGCGTGATCTGAAACTATACACAGTTCCAAGTGATAAAATATAACTTTAAAACTAAATAAATAAACTTTTGTTATTCTCATTTTTTAATTTGTTTTTACTAGAGAATAGTGATTGCCCCAGTGGGAAATTCCAAAAAATAATTGAGTTAAAATTAGACTATCCTCTATTATTGATTACTTATTTATTAATCTTTATTCAACAGTAAAAAATAATTAAAAAAATCTTGTCCACGTTTCCTAGGGTTTTCTTAAGCATTTAGTAGTCCATCCATACAAGGGTAATCCCCAGGTCCGGATTTAAAGCTTTGACGCTTCTAGGCTCAAGGGTTTTTGCCGCTCTGTTTTTGTGAAATTTTCGGAGAAAATCTCGAAAATTTGGGGATAGTGGAAGCACAAAGAACGCAACTGATGAACCAAAAATAATGAAAGAGAGATGTGATACCAAACTCTAAGCTGCCACTCTTGGGAGATTTCTGAAAGTGTTTAAGTGGCCACGGAACTGTCCTTGTAAAAACGTTCCATACTCACTTTGTACTGATGTCCTCGGAGATGATTTTTATTGAACTGCACGATTCTCTGGGCTGGTACGTTATCATAGGCTCCATATAGAAGTCCAGTTTTTATTTTAAAAAAGCCACTCAATGATAATTTATTGCACCCACAGGCATTCCGCCTTCCTAGGCCCGCGGCTTGTGGGTCTGTAGGTAAATCCTGACCCGTTAATCCCAGAGTGGGAAGATATCTACGCCTAAGAGATAACTGGAGTAGTCATTCCAATTTATGAAAATGTAAGGGGAGGATATTTTTTTTTTTAATCTAGTGGGGCAATTTTGAGTTTTTTTCCAGTTTTTTTCACTGAAAATACCACAAAAAGACATTACTGAATGAAATACCCAAAAACAATATTTTTAAGCTCTGGGAAAAGGGCTAAAAACCTAGGGGGGAAATGCCACCTGTGACACCCTAGGAGGCAAATGGGAGAAAGTCTATTTTATAAGCAGGTTTTTAATTCAATTTTCGTTATTTCTTTACCTTGTACGTTAAATTAAACGATTAGTTTTCATGCCTGTAGTGAAAATAAATTTCCTTTTTTTACAGTTCAAGACTGGTCGACCCAAATTATATCAACAGTCAAATTTATTACTTCAAAGAAACGGTATGGGTTTAGGTTAGAGGGGTTTTCAAGGAGGTTTTGCGATTGCGAGTTTAGAATCACGGTTTTTATTTTAGCTCAAGCTTGAATGTCTGCCCAAAGAAAAATTACACGCCCCTTAGGGCCCAAACATAAATCTTTTAAATCTAGTAGCACTCTAAATTAGGCCTGGAATCGATTTCAGATTTAGAGTGCGCCCTCAGTTGTCCTTTCTGGCAGGGTTGCTGAATATCATTTTTAATTTTTTTCAATTTACAATAGCATATTGACAAATTCAGATCGATTTGCGGGGGGGGGGGGGGGGGGGGCTAGAGTATTCATATTAGCCACCAAAATTACATTTTAATCATTACGATTCTCAGTCAACTACGTTACGTATTTTAGACTAATTATATGAAGATAAGTTTTATTTCATGCCATGAATCATTTTTTTTTTTAGAAATTTACTTCCCTATTACACAAGCATGCTTATCGCCAAACCCCACTCCATTATTCAGTCCAGAGAGGGGGTTAAATTAGGCACCTTAATATCATCGATAATATCTTTGATTAACTTGACCTAAAATTAGGATTTATGATGCGCAACTAATTTCTATGTCGTTCGGCCGGTGTTGTCAATAAAGACACAAGTTTAGTAAAACAAAAATAGTCCACTTACACACACATGCACAGGAATTGGCGTCTTGAAATGTGGTGTAGCAGAGGCACATGTTGTCCGGAATTTGGCTCAAATTCCGATGCGTCCCTGCAACGGAATTTTGGATAGTTTGTCTTCTTTAACGTTTTTTCTTCACGTTAGTTTATAAGCAATTGAAAAAAAAAAAAAAACTATAGAAAAGCAGTCTAAGTGGAACTTTTTTTACCCTCTTCAAACCCAATACTCCCAAATATTAAAATTCTAATGCGTTCTTCGTAATTTATTGTTTTTTTATAGTTACATCAGGGCCTTATCCAGGATTTTTGTTCAGGGAGGGGGGTACACAAACTTTGAAGAAGCATCAAAATGTTGTTATTTGCAATCTTGTTACGTTTTTATATGAATCAAACAAGCATTTCAGGGCAGAGGTAAAACCCCCTAGCCCACTGGATATGGCCTTGAACTTCCTGCATACATGCCTGTAGCAAATATAGTGTTTCGAACAAGGGAATAGAGCCACACTGTGACGCGAAGTGTTGTAGCGACCTTTGGTAAGACCAACTGAAGTGTTCCAGGGCCAAGATTTTCACAATCGATTGAATGCCGTAGTTTTCAAGTTTGTCACCGAAGTCGTTAACCCCTCAAAGTTTTAAGAATGGTACGTCTCAAGAAGGATTTCTTCTTAAAAAAAAAAAAATGGTTCTTTGCATAAAAAGGTCACAAAATACGCTTTATTCTCAAAACGAGCATTATTCTCCATTTCCTTAAATCCAATCAACGTCTTTGTCTTAAAATTCAGGTTGAACGAAAACCAATGATTTATTACTTGCCGAGTGGGTTGGTGCGCTGGATTCGGGATCCTTTGTCTGAGAGGACACGGGTTCGAGTCCCAGTGTACCCAATTCTTCAGTTTGGGACGGGGGTCAGTGGCGTGACTCTGTAAGCTTAGCCAGAGTCGACCCAGCTCTAAATGGGTACCTGGAGAAATCTGGGGAAGATAAACAGGAAGGGTGTGCGAAAGCACAGGATGGCTGGCCCCCAACCCCCCATTGCACTTCCTGGCTGAAGGGCCAAGAAACGGAGATCAGCACCGCCGGTAGGGACTGTAAAGTCTAATGCCGTATTCTTTACCTTTACCCCGAAGCATAAAACTTAGCAGAGTCTGCGTTGTTGTTGGTAAAATTGCAGCACGAACAAGATAAGTCTACCTATAATTTACCTCAAATATAACGCCTATTAATTTTCTTACATGTTGATGACAACGATTCTCTATCTGAGGATAATGACCCATTACAAGCGAAGCTACTTGGGCTGAGTAAACGCTTTACGTTTGTAATAGTTTTTTTTAGTATTAATAAATTGATTGATTGATCTATCAAAAATGTTTACCACATTCACACTTTATTAGGAATCACTAAACTACGTTACTCTTGTTAATCACTACAAGTTTATCTTGCTAAAATAGGAAAAGATGCTCAAAAAGCGACATTTTAAGGCCTTATTAAAATCTAAACCATATGGGCTGTGAAGCTTAGAAGTCTAAAATTTTTTATTGAAGTCTCCTTGGCTGTAGGTATTCCCAGGGTTGCCACCCAGTAACAAAATAGCATTAGATTTTAATGATTTGTTGTTGATTTAGTGATTTTCTCGATAATTTATTGAGTCATGTACTGATTTAGAGATTTTTTTTTGTGGTTAGGCAATATAAAAAATCCCTAGAGCTAGTGATAAATCACTAGGGATAGCAACCATGGGTATTCCGCATCCTAATTTCTAGTGAGTACTGACACTAGTGCAGAAGAAAGGTGAGACTTGTAAGTGGTGGACGCCTATAGAAACCCATCACTCTGTCCCCTTGGCTCAATTTTTCGCAACAGGAATTTCAAGCAGACTGGGGGCCAAAGAAGGGCCTCCGAAGAATACGCCTCAGAAAATCATTACTGTCATGTCACATTCACCGAGAGTACCTGTGCCATTAGTTTCAACACAATAAAAAGAGAAAAAAACCTGCGTACCTCCCTGGTGAAAAGTGGACGATTGGGAGTTGGTTTTGGAGGGTCCTAGGACCTAATTTTTTACTTCTGTTCATATACATAAACAATACTTCTCCGGAGGATTTCTCCGAGGGATCACGGGCCTGTTTAGTGTCTGAAATTGTAAAAAATGAAAATCCTTTCACGTTTTCCATATAAGTGAAGTGCAACATCTGGAGGGGGGAAGAAGGGGGGGCTGAAGGGGCAACTGTTCCAAAAAACACGGGATGATGAAAGGGCTACGAGCCCAATTTGTACCACCATCAACGTGGATTGAAATCCCTTACGCAACATGCCGACTGCTGCAAAGTTGACATTGCAAGGCTTAAGGAGGGTATGATGAAGGGTCTAAGGGCCCAATTTCTACCAAAACGGAATGAAATCCTTTGCGTGATTCTGCTTAAACCAAGAAGCAGCATGTCTATTTTTATTCCAAAGAGCAGGTTGGAATTAAGGGATTGTTAAGGGGACAATGGGCCCTCTTCGTGTCTCAAATCCTACGGATTGAAACCCATTGCAGCTTTTGGTTTACACAGGTGTAATATGCCTACCTTTCGGCTAAAAACTTGGGAGAAGAGGCGGGAGTGTTGGAAGGGGCAAGGGGCTACTTTAGTATTCCAGTCACACAAATTGAAAATCTTAGTGTGATTTTGGTCAAAAAGAAAATGCAACATACTCACCTTAATGTAAAAGACTTTGCGGTAGGATGGGCGTGAGGGGGAAGTCACGGACAAACTTGGACAAGCCAATTCTACAAACTAAATGCTCTTAGGTAGTTGGGGCTCAACATACAATATACCAAGCTTTCTGACAGAAAGTTGGGATAGGATAAGTGCGGCAAGGGGTGGGGGGTTTGTACGACCAGGTTCATTATTCAATTATGGTATGCTACTATAATAATGGTAAAATATAATAATGGTATTAGTAATGGTAATAATGGTAATAACGGTAATAGTGGTATAATATAATAATGGGTAGGCTACTACACCAAAGACGTTGTGAGTCTCTCGAGGAAGACGTATGTCATGAACGGTTTATTTTGTCCAGAAATAGGATGCGTCTGCACTTCATTATATTCGTCATTGTATGACGAACGTAATGAAGTGAATTACATTCGTCATATACAATACATTCGTCAGCATTTTTTCCGGTGGGTAGGCTACTACACCAAAGACACTATGAGTCTCTCGAGTATGACGTATGTCATGAACGGTTTATTTTGTCCAGAAATCGGATGTACAATACACTCGTCAGCACTTCGATCAGCGTTAAATTAAAAATTGTATCTCTCTAAGTAGAAATTGATTTTCTTGCAGTGGGAACTTTCTATTATCACTACTAAGAAAGGGGCAAAAGAAAACCCCGAGAAAAACCCCATTTCTTTAGCAATAAGAGAACTATCAAATTTTCCTACTCTGTCCTAAACACAAAAACGAAGACATGAATTCAAATGAATTACAAACAAAAAGGCATGTAAATGTAGATGGCAGGTCTTACGGACTCACAAGAAATTTTTTTCTGGTAATTATGTATCATAGCGACCCACTCAGGAAGGGAAGTTAGGTGAATCCCAATGAAAATATGATGGAAATACAAAAAAAAAAAATTGCGGAAAGCCCCCACGTGCTAGAATTGTACAGGAGTGGCTGAGTTTGTATTGACTCATTCTCCGGTATTTGATTTAATATTTGTTTTCAATTTTGTTTACAATTGATCGCTTAGGACGAAGTGTTTCACGCCAATGAATCATCCAATTGATTTCCTAAGATTTCACCTATACTATACATTTTGATGATCTGTATAACCCATAGCGATTCAAAATTAAGTAACAATAAATTGTTATGTTTTGCCTTGGGAGTTTAAACAGTTACAAACTGTGTGTGGAAGAATGAAAAATTCCAATTGCCTAGGGTACTTACATGGAATGAAAAAAAAAACACCCAGAACGCATAGATGTCATTAAGAACCACATGAAAGAGTATAAAGTCACGTGTGTCCATTGACACACTGTTTTGTTTTTGGGCAACATCTCCCCTATTGTAGAAATGTCTAATTGTCTCTTTTTCGGTCCTCGGCAAATCCCAAATCTTCATTTGACATCCATGGTCAGTCACACACTATTGTCTATCACTACATATCACAAACTGAATTAATTTCATCCATGGTCAGAGAAACCAGCTCTACTCAGATCAAGAACTCGAGTTGGGTCGCCATAATACATAAGTCCCCTTTTTCTAACTAAAATAGTGTATTGAAACGTCTTAAACGGGACAAAAATCCTCCCTCCCAAAAAAATGTCCAACCTATGACTTATTTAACCGAATAAAATATTCAAGAAAATAAAACTAAAATTCAACACTACGAAAAGAAGCACTGTAACCTAATAACGAATGGATATTAAAAACATGAAAAGTTTGAGCACATAAGGGGTTCGAGGGCTCCCAATTCGCAGTAAGAGAGGGTTAAATTTAATTAAACAATTTTTTAACATCAAATTACATGTTAAACACAGATAAACATAGCAAGCTATGATGGTAAAAGTTAAAGTTACGTTAGGCTATGTCAGTTTAGATTAGATTTACGTAAAATTTGGTTATAAATATCAAAAATGAATTAAAGACCTAAGCTAGCTTAACCTAACCTGTCATCATCAGACCTTGCATTAAATTGAAAAAGTTGACTGGCAACGCAGACTAAACCTAAGGAGAAAAAAAAAGGTATTTCGGACATTCACGAGTGAATATTCAAATTCAAACTTTAAATTCAAAGAACATAGCAAAGGCATAATAAAAAAAATCTGAAAATTACAAGAAGTTTATAAAAAAAACAGCAAAAAGTCATCCAAAGTGACATATTACAAATACCAAGATTCAGTTAAAACCAGTTTTAAAAATCAGGTCAATTCATCCCTATTCCAGATTCAGTTATGCTACCGCCAGATCCAAAAGCCTCCCTGGCCTAATTGTATGGCGTGAACCATTTTCTATATTAGTTGTTCAAATTATATTTCTAATATTACTTTATTTTTTTACAACAAAATAAAAAAGGCAATTTTTAGAATTTTTCCAACTCAGGAAGAAAATTTATAATTTTGACTTGGGTGTAATTCGTTTTGTATTTTCACTAATATATCATGCAAAGTAAGGTCACAAAGATGTCAAGAAAAAATAAACCTGCTAGGTTTCAACCTGTGCCCCTGTTGTCTGTCCCTCTATAAGCTGACCCGTAGATTAATTCTATATATATATATATATATATATATATATATATATATATATATATATATATATATATATATATATATATATATATATATATATATATATATATATATATATATATATATATATATATATATATATATATATATATATATATATATATATACCAGCAGCACTGCTTTGATCTGGATTTAGCCCGAGAGGGTGCGCACTTTCGTAAACCACGTAAACCAGGTGGCGCGTGCTGGAAGCCTCCCCCCCCCGCTCTATATAGAATTCGTAATTCCTCCTTTTCTTGAACGTAGAAACAGCTAGAGGTTCGAGGTTTTTAATTTCGTTTGTCTTATTTTGTAAGGCCAGACAAAAACCTTCTTTGTACAAACAATTGTTCGCTGATAGCAATAGAAAAGAAAAACAAAATCAAAACCTGTTTTTAGTTTTCTCTGGATCACGCTATGTCAGCTAGTGCTCCACTACTGTTTTTTAGTTTGTAAATGCACGAAATACAAGTCGTTAATTTTGTGAACATTAGTTTTCATTGACGTTTCGGAGAACACCGTGTTCTTTTGGGGAAATCCAGGGATATTGCTAATAAAATCGGGGTAGTGAAACCATGGTCATAAGCGGAAAAAATTTACTCAACCAAATTCTGAGATGTCAATTCATTTTATTCATTCATTTATTCAATTCATTTATTCATTCATTGATTCATTTATTTATTCATTTTATTCATTTATTTATTGAATTTACTTTATTGATTCGTTTATTCAATTCACTTATTCATTTTATTCATTCATTTATTCAATTCATTTATTCATTTTATTACCGCTGAAACATTTTACTCGACAACAAAACTAAGCCACATAATTTTTTATCATGAAAATCATAAAATTTCAACAATATTTTTCACTAAAAAAGATTATAGGAAAAAATATGATTTTGATTGATAACAAAAATTATGGACGTAACTTGTGTACGCAGGATAAATGACATAGTAAGCCATTCCTTATCAACTAAATACAATTGGTTAAAATTTTAGATGGCAAAATAAAGCATTGGCAAAAGTTTCCGCAAGGTGATAAAAAAATCCCACTATTATTTTTCCATGTGTCTCTTTTACAATCCTTTGGGGACGTGCAGAAGGGAGGGTCCTCGGGGTCCAAACCTCCGGATTTTTTGGTACTTCTTATTTAAAGTATCAAATAGTTACTATTCCATATTATTGACCCCCCCCCCAAAAAAAAAAAAATGCTAGATAGCCCTTACAGAAAAATCCTGCGTTCATTTCTGCCCCACAGAGGTGTCATTTTTATCCCTTTTCGAATATTTTCCACCAGTTCTTTTTCAGCAAATGAAAGTTTTTCGCTCTGACACCGTTCTTGCGTGAGCTAAGGCATTATACCACCCGACTTATAGCAAGGAAAAAAACTAATTAATTTACATTCTGTAAATACATTAAAATTTATTTCAGGCAATTTTTGCCGAGTACAATACCATATTTACACAATGTAGAAAATAAATAATTCAGAAACTTACCTAGAATAATATCGAAACGAATTTTGCTTTTCAATAGCTTTCTTAAGGGCTTTCAGCTTTTTCAAGATTTGAGATAAAATTATGCTTCTTCTTCTTCCTCTGGCTTCAAAAAACTGTCCCAACGATCTTCTTAATCCATTCTCATCTAAACGTCTTCCATAGTATTTGTCTTTGCATTTGTACTTTCCTGCAACCGGATCATAAACCTAGAAAAATAAAAATTCTGATTAGAAATTTTCTAATTTATTTTATACTATCTAGCGTGAAAAAAAAGTAAAACCGAAAAAGACAACAATACACATGTAGTAGCTCTTATATTGAAACAAAATGAATATACAATGACAATAATAAAAAAACGGTGAAATAAATCAACAGTTTTGGAACGTCATCTAAACATCGAAAACCGGAGAAAAAGGGGAGGAAAGAGAAAAATATGTAATAATGGTAAATATATATAAAATACAAAAAAATATAAACATATAAAAATATACAAAGAGAAAAATAGGGATTATTTTACTGATTCATTTTAGGCTACTTGTGTACTAGTAGTACATTATACAATGTATAATAGTATATTATACATTGGACTGTAAAGAATACAGTCCAATGTATTCTGTCACCCATCACTTGTTTTCCATTGAGCAAAAGCGAATTGTCTCTTGATACAGGCAGATAAAACCGGTTTGGTCTCGAGTGTGCACCATTATGTACACAAGCATCGATTTAGGGTTAACCAATTCTAACAATTTATTCTGTCACTTTAACTTTAAGAAAAATGACCAAGAGGTATATTCAAAGCAAAGAAGAAGTGATATCATGCAAGGATTGTGAACCCCAACCCCACCAAAGCAAAGCAAAGGCAAAAGGCCTGAGCTGGACAGAAGAAGGGGTCAACACAAAATCTCACCAATCTGGCTTTCTCTGTTTAATAAGCTCAAGGTTTTTTTTTTTACATATTTTGGGGACACACCAAAACTTTGCATTTAAATTTCAGTGCTAATTACATACGCATTACCACCAAACTAAATTTCCTCAAGATTCAAACTCTTCCATGGTCCATAAAAACGTCCATAAAATTATCATAAACAAGATTCCTGCCATTAAGTAAACGAAGTTTGGCACAATCAGATATTCTTCCTCTTAGGGAACGCCTCGAGATATGATTTGGGTATTGAAGCCTGCCGTATTTCTGAAACGGCTTTATTTTTCCATGGTTTCGCATTCTTAATGGAAACCCCATCAAAAGAGTATTCCCTGGCGAGATTCCACATAGGGGGGGGGGGGGTGTTTATCAGCTCTCCCTGAAGTCCTAAACTGTCAGTAATTTCTGGGCAATCCTTATTCAGATCATATTTTTAAATATTATTTGCCCCCCCCCCCAAAAAAAAAAACCAGAAACAATTACTAAATATGTGCAGGGCCGTATCCAGGATTTTTTTCCGGGGGAGCGTTACAAAAGGATTTTTTCGAGGGAGGGGATAACAAAAAAAAATTAAAAAACACATCAAAAAATTGTTTATATCCATTATTGTTATGTTTTTTTACGAGTCAGACAAACATTTCGTGGGGGGGTTCAAACCCCCTAGCCCTCCTGGATACGGCTTTGCGTATGTGCACCTCTGTTGCCAGCTTCACGAGAAGATTGCAGTAAAAAGTTTTATAAACCTTCTTCTTCTATGAGCCAATAAAGATTCGGTGAGAAGCTTCAGTAGCTTCTGCTCCGGATTTAGTCATAATATGTCAATGAGAGGGTATAGACCATGGCTTCACAGCTTTTACACCACCAGCCGCTCGTGGTGGAATGGTTTACTTTAATGCCGAGATTCTGATGACAAAAATGATATTATACTCAACGTTCTAAAATAAAATTTTACGAATGCAATCAGGCATGTTTGCTGGAACTTGTTTTAGGGAGGGGGAGGGTTTAAACTTCGAAAAATACCAATCAGTAAAAATTAATCCATCCATATTAAACATCTTGATATTTAGGGTGGGGGAGACCAAGGACTAAAACCGCGCCTGTTATGTACCTGAAGAATACAAAGGCGGAAACACAGATATATTTTTCAGAGGAGAATAAATGTAGATAAAATTTAAACTAGTATCTCCGTGTGCACAAGACCTGACCATAATACCTCCTGGGTAAAATTGCAATTTAACTTTTATGTTTTAAGAAAATTCATTCTACTTTCAAAATTCAAAACAGTTAAAGCCTTTTGATTGACACCACTCAATTTTTTTTTCTAAATTTGTCTGCGCTACTGCACGATATTTCTGGTCGTATTTAAGTAAGGGATTGACCCATCTCTGTCAGCTGGTGTATATCTCGGAGCGTCCCGCGAAGCACACTTAACACGACGCTTGGTATATTTTTGTGATTTCGCACCCGCTTACATTTAGTGTGGCCCATTTTCGTTATGTGTTGTAGGCTACACATTTTTGGAAAGTGCGGTTTTGCTTAATTTTTTTACAAGTATCAACCAGGGACGCATGCTGGGGGGGGGGGGGTTCAGGGTCCGGCTCCAAAATTCTAAATTATCTTGAATTCCTGGACACTTCTTATTCCAATTACCAAAGAAATTTCTTTATTCATTATTTCTCCCCCTCCCCCCAAAAAATCCAGCGTACGTGCCCGATATAAACCATTTTCTATTTTTGTTAAAGCCTGCAGCTACGTTTTAACTGAAGTTTGGCCGCCGTCCCAGTCTGAATATGGCATAAACAAATATTTTTGGTAACTCAAATGTCATTTTTGGTGGGAGTGTCGGATGTTCTGCAACTTGTCATTGACTGCCTAAAAGTCACCTCTGACAGGTCCTTATTTTCTTTTAAGAACATCCTTGCGAAAAATGACTGGCCAATAATTATACAAACAAAAAATATGTTACGAAGTTAATTATTTTGGCAATCAAAAACCACAATTGATGCCAGGAAGACAACCACTCTCATAACGAAATATTTTGTTGACATGACGGTCTCAAGAGGATTTGAAGAATTCCCGTTTGGTGTAAAATAAAAACAGAAAATGCCAATGATTAAGAGTGAGAAGTTTGATGGGCTGCCAAGTTGAAAATAAATCAATCTAGAAAGACGCACTCAACATACGTCTTAGAACGTTCCTAAGTGCGTCCGATATAACTATTACACTGCTGAAGGTTTCAGCTGCACCAAAGGCGACTGCATTTTGGTAAATTTTTCCGATTAACTAAGCATTGAGATAGCTAAGAAATAGACTTACCAAGGGCATATTCAGGATTTTTGTTCAGATGAGGGGAGTATGAAAAACAAATCAAAAATTTGTTTGTGTATCTTTGTTACATTTCTATGAGTCGCACAAAAATTTCAGTAGGGGGAGAGGGGTTATAACTGCTTGAACCCCCCATTGATACGGCCTTGAGCATTGGCACCCATTTAGGGAGCAGGGAGGGGAGGCTCCAACCCCCTGGCTCAATGACAAAACCTTATATTTTCATATTTTTGTTTTGAGATTTCTATTATACAGCATTAGAAGTGTCGATTGGAACAGGCAAGGCTTCCTTCCCCTGAAATTCAGCTTATGGGCGCTCATGGCCTTGAAACACACCTTACAATCAGAATTAAATCCTCAATCCATACATAACATTCATTTGTATTGCAAATGAACTTTACGTCCACGTCTTCCCAGGGGCCAATCTCCAGCGTTTTTATTGGGGGGAGGGCAAAAGGGGTCCATATCCGGATAGTCAAGAGGCAAGAGATGAATATTTTTCTCCATATTATTGGGGCGAAAACTGACCCCTGCCCCCCCCCCCCCCCCCTCAACCGAAACGACACCCCTGCCTCTTCCCTAATGGTCAAACATATAGCCTGAAGCACTGAATTTTCCATAATTTACTAACTCAGTAAATTCATTTAACGGTTTATAACAACATCTTGAGATACTTTTTCTTTCATTTATTATTTCCTTTTTTGGTTTCATGATCAGCTCAATTATTCGAATATAGATCGTTCGAATCTAAAAAGGCGTTATGTTACACGGTTCGACTTCAGAACTAAAAAACGGAAGAACATTTTCCATTATTTTTCTCATCAGTTATCCTAATGCAGTAGAGACCATTTTGATATTAAAAGCCAACTTTCTAGATATTCCTACATCTGGGAAAAGGAAATAAAGCACATCTGTCCCCGCCATCAACCCACGTATAAAAAACAAAAACAAAAATAAATCAGACAAATCGATCAATGGTGTTGAATTTGAGAGATGTATAATGATTCTTAGTTCGATCACAAAAAAATAAAATTTGTTAACGCATTTATTTCTTTTTTTCTCTTTTACTTTTTAAGCATCAAATGCGCCGCTGGTCCTTAGCCAAATTTATCACGGTTATATTAGCAAAATATTTTAGAGGGAGCGAACAAGCAGAAAAAAAAATTATCTACCAAGTTTTCGTATTAAAAAAAAAAAATAATAAGGAAATCATTGCATACCGTGTTTATAATATTTTCTCTTATGTGGGGAGGGGGAAGCTGGTCAATCGATCGCTGTCATCAATGGATCGTTTATTCCATTTCAATAATAAACTATTACCGTTTAGCACATTCTTGAATCGAAGTAGGAAAAAAAAAGCTTTGTAACATATTTTGCATAAAAAATTATTAATGATCTGTTACGTAATGCTATAAAAAACCAAGTATTGTGCAAACGGCTTGTGAAATAAAGGAAAATTACAGTGGCGCAAAAAGGAAATATGAACCAAGATAGTTTGGAAATAATTTATGGGATCATTGAATTGCCTTGTTTCTGTTGTTGTTTTTTCCAATACATGTTTGACATCCAAGATAAAAATTTTCAGATTATATGTGATAATTTACCTTGCTGGAATCTTAATAAATTAATTAGTTTAAATATATGATAAGCTAAAATTTCATTAAGTCAATGAGCCTTCCCCCGACAAAAAAACAGCAAGTGCTTGATATGACCAATTGAAATTATTGGTAAAAAAATTAAATAAAATGAATTCCTTAATATAGCATAGCCATTTCCTACCGCTAGGGGAGTGACCTTTTGACCCAAGGACTTTTTAAGGTTTGAGCAGATAAAAAAAGTTTTGGCCCATTTTGGGCTTCATTTTGAGGGACCCCTCTCCGGAATCTTTTTCGCCTTTTAGACCATCTTTCGAGGGACCAACATTTTTCTTTTTATTCTTGCTCCCTGTGGTCCTTCTGAGTCGTTCAAAAAAAATAGTTCTGGCCCTTTTTGTTTACCATTTCTGGTGAATGCCAATGAAACAATTTTTTCTCGTTAGACCAATCAAGCTTCACACCGATTTAGGCCAAGAGGTTGTGGGACCATTTACGTACCCTAGCATCCTTCACCCTACAAAAAAATGGTCTTCAGAGCCCTGGCAACGATTCTCAACGGTTTCAGTAAATCGAAAAAGGGTATTTGTATGATATACCCCCTACCTAATATTCCTCTTATAGGTTTCTCTGACGCTCAATCCCAATGAAACGTATCTGAATATGATTGAAATCTAATGCTTTAGAAACAAATTGAGCAATATATTTGCACATTAGGGGGGGGGGGGGGGGGGTAAAGTATAGCGGGTCTGCATACCTAATGTTTTAGGTATAATTATTTTGCGTATTATGAAATAATAATTGTTTTTTAACTTCATACTGTCCAAATACTATACCCCAACCTCACTCCCAATGTGCAAATATATAGCCCAAATTATATGTTCTCTTCATCTTGTCTCACGCTAAGCTGAAAGAAACAAACGAAAAAAGCCGGTTCTATAATGCATCAATGACTGAACAACTTGAGCGGTGGTGGCTATACAAGTAACTAAAAAAGTCAATTTTTCCATTTCCCGATGTTTTTCCTATAGTTTTAAGTCCTTAGTCCCTATGGCCAAAGGTCTTAAGGATATAAGTGTCAACAAGATCAGGAAAAATGAAACTTTTCCTATTAGAGGTCTCATTGAGGTTGCAGAGGGCTGGGTAGCGAAAGAGGGAGTGGCAAAGGGGGCCGTTTTCCCTACACTCACTTGTGTCTCTTGAAAAAGAGCACTAGAACTTTCACTGGTAATTGTATGGTATAGCGCCGAAGATACAATCCAGAAAAAGGCATATGCCAGTTTTGCCTCTCGCTCAGACTATCTGTCTTGCTTATGCAAAGCTGGTATAAGCCTTTTTCTGGATAATATGAAAAAAACTTCGTTTTCTTAAAGAGTTAAAGAGGCTGCGTCCCAAAGTCGAACCTTAAAACGTACAGGAATTAGAAGAGGCAGTTGGGGGGCTGCCGCCCCCCAAACCCCCAGCTTTTAAAGACTCTTTTGTACAGGTTTTTTTTTTTGGGGGGGGGGGGGACTTCATTGTTACTAATTACTAGTTTCGGCGCAATGGTTCTCCTGTCCTCTTGTGTTTAACATTTTTCGAAGTTATTCCATTATTCATTCATTTCAATTTTTTGTTAATTAAAAGAGGGCCTTTCCGAAGCCAAGAGCTGGGGGTTAGCAAAAAAACAAAAAACCTGTACAAAAGAGTCTTTAAAAGCTGGGGGTTTGGGGGCGGCAGCCCCCCAACTGCCTCTTCTAATTCCTGTACGTTTTAAGGTTCGACTTTGGGACGCAGCCTCTTTAACTCTTTAAGAAAACGAAGTTTTTTTCATATTATTTCTGTACGTTTTTCTACAATCCATGGTGGATGTAATTTAATAATTCCTGTACTCCTCGTACAGGAATTAGGAGAGGAACTTGGGTGGCTGCCGCCCCCCCCGCTTTTAAATCATTGTATAAAATAGAAAAAAAATAGATAGAATGACCGAAATGTTTCTTTTGCTCATAAGAAGCTAATATTCTGTTATCTCTCAAATGATAAGCTGTCCAGGTGTTATCAAAAATTTTTCTGGAATGGAGCTGGATTTTTATGATGCTTGCAGTCATTCTCGCCGTGCCGAGCTGATTATTTTGATGTACTTGAATGTTGATATTCGTAACTTTTAAGAATTTCAAAAATTAACATGGGACTATTAGACTATTAGGACTATAAGAAGACTATTAGGAGAGGCAAACCCCCCGCTTTTAAAGACTCTTTTGTACAGGTTTAATTTTTTTTCATATTAATTCTGTACGTTTTTCTACAATCCATGGTGGATGTAATTTAATAGTTCCTGTACTCCTCGTACAGGAATTAGGAGAGGAACCCACCCCCGCTTTTAAATCATTGTATAAAATAGAAAAAAAAATAGATAGAATGACCGAAATGTTTCTTTTGCTCATAAGAAGCTAATATTCTGTTATCTCTCAAATGATAAGCTGTCCAGGTGTTATCAAAATTTTTTTGATGTTGTGAAAAAAAATCGCCCGTAAGGGACTTGAACCCTTGACCAGAGGATTAAAAGTCTCACGCTCTACCAGCTGAGCTAATAACTTGCATGTGTGTAAATATAACTTCTCAATAGCTTTTAAAAATTTCAAATTAACATGGGCTCTTATGGAGAGAAATCCGTTAATTTAAATAGCTAATGGGTGGTTTCTGGAAAACAGGGAAGGAGTTATCGGATCAAGCTGAAATTTCGCGGATAAGCTCCTGGGCCGTAGGGGACCTTAACTTGTGAATTTCAGCCCGATCGGACAACGTTAAAAGGGGTGGGGGGGGGGGGGTTTGGAGGGTCGAAACTTTCGGGGGGTTAAGATTTTCCTACGAAACTTTCATGGGCACTTACTCGGAGAATTCCGCATCGAATGAGTCTTCGTACACCCAGATCCGATGTCGGATGTGACCTGTAGGCGTGGCGAAAAAGAAAGTAAATGAATTTTAAGGTGGATCTCCGAGGTTTGAAGCCAATGCTATTTTCCTATAGCAGTGAAATGCGTATTAACAGCAGACACGAGCAGATTCTTTGATGAAAAAATTATTGTGGCTTCATTGAAAGCTTTAACATGAATAGGCCGAACAAATTCGCATTTTTATTCTTTAGAGCTTCATAAAAAATTAATTAGTGGGGACACCTCTAATTTTTAAAAGTAGTAATAAAATTACTTTTAGAAGATGTAGAGAATTGTAAAGTAGCCTCTCGATTTGCCACAAGATTTCAAAATTTTTGGCCGGGAATTTTTTTTTTTATTATCATCAGTTTCCTTTAAAATTTGCTATTTAAGATATCCTTCCTTTACTATTTAAAAGAGTTGTACTAATTATACAGCCTTGATTTTTGTGTCATTTTGTAGATCTTATACTGATTAATAATCCCAAAGATTATTAAGTTTGTAGTTATAAGAGATGATTTTTAGCAATAATTCTTAGTATTCAAGATTTTCTCCTTTCTCATTGGCTTAAGCACTCCTTAAGGGGTTTGCCAGAATATCATTAAGAATGTTGACATCTTCTTATTATTACGACCAGATTTAAAAGGAAGTTGAAAACATGTATAATTGGCAACAACACCTTGAGGCAATATCATTTTTAACACCTCATACGAATGGGAATTTGTTAGGTTACACAGCTGTTACAAAGCAGATAAAATTATTGGCCTTTAAAAGTAAAGAAACACCGATTGTAGGCCTATAAAATGTATGAACATTATTTTTAAAAAGAACATCATTCTTAAAAACATATCATTTTAAACATTATTGGCCTTTAAAAGTAAAAGAAACACGATTGTAGACCTATAAAATGAATGAACATTATTTTTAAAAAGAACATTATTCTTAAAAACAAATCATTTTAAACATTATTGGCCTTTAAAAGTAAAGAAACACCGATTGTAGACCTATAAAATGTATGAACGTTATTTTTAAAAAGAATATTATTCTTAAAAAGAACATTATTCTTAAAAACACATCATTTTAAACATTATTGGCCTTGAAAAGTAAAGAAACACCGATTGTACGCCTATAAAGTGTATGTACTTTATTTTTTAAAAGAACAATATTCTTAAAGACACATTATTTTAAACATTATTGGCCTGTAAAAGTAAAGAAACACTGATTGTAGGCCTTTAAAATGTATGAACATTATTTTTAAAAAGAAAGTTATTCTTAAAAAGAACATTATTCTTAAAAACACATTATTTTAAACATTATCGGCCTTTAAAGGTAAAGAAATAGCGATTTTAGGCCTATAAAATTTATGAATATTATTTTAAAAAAAGAACGTTATTCTTTAAAACACATTATTTTAAACATTATTGGCTCTTAAAAGTAAAGAAACGCCTATAAAATTTACGAACATTATTTTTTTTTATCTAAAGTTGTAGGATATTCGTCCATTTTAGTTCCACGGGATCTCATTTTATTCCCAATAGTGCCGTATCTTAGAATATTTTGGTTTTTCCCAAACATCTCATATAGTTGACGATTTATAGGCTCGTTCATAAATGACTGATAACCCCGGTTTGGAACCGCGGTAATCATATACTTTGCTTTACGGAGTTAAAGTCATATGTTCCTGAAGGTGCATAATAAACATTGGGCAATCTTGCCCTGGGGTTATAAATACAGGTAAGGGAGGAAGGAAACCTCTTAGGGGTATTTAATAAATTTTTGAATCTACTTATATTTATATACTATTCGTCAAAAACAAGAGCTAAGAGCTCATATGGCACTTGTGACGAGCTCAAGAGGAGCCAAGAACCAAGAGCTCATGTGATATGAGCTCTAGTAAAATTCTAAGAATCAATAGCTTGCTTTAAGAGAAAAATCAAAGGCTTAATGCCGGTCGGGATTTTAAACAAGAGCTCTGAGACACGAGGTCCTTCTAAATCTCAAAATTCATTAAGATCCGATCTCCCATTTGTAAGTTAAAAATACCTAAATTTTTCTAATTTTTCCTCTCCCTTCAGCCCCCAAGATGGTCAAATCGGGGGAAAACAACTGTAAAGAGTCAATTAGTGCAGCTCCCTGACATGCCTACCAATTTTCATCGTCCTAGCACGTCCGGAAGCGCCAAAATCACCAAAGCACTGAACCACACCACCTAAGTCCCCCAAGGAAAGCGGATCCAGTCCGGTTACGTCAATTACGTATCTACGGCGTTTATAAGCGTTTTCCAAGTTTTCTGTTTTCCCCCTCCAACTCCCCCCCCAATGTTAATAGATCTGGTCGGTATTTAAAAGAAGAGCTTTGAGACATGAGTTTTTTTTTAATTATCAGATTTTATTAAGATCCGGTCACCCATTCTTAAGTTAAAAACACTTCAATTTTTCTAATTTTTCCAAATTAACAACTTCCAGCTCCCCCAAAGAGAACGGATCTATACCAATAATGTCAATCTCGTATCTAAAGCTTGTGCTTATTCTTCCCATCAAGTTTCATTCCGATCTCTCTACTCTAAGCGTTTTCCAAGATTTCCGGTTTCCAAGGTTTCTGTTTTTCCCTCCAACCCTCTATATCCTTGGATCCAATTCGAATTGAAAATGGATCACCCATTTGTAAGATACCTTGATTTTCACGTTTTCCAAGAATTCGGTTTCCCCCTCCAGCTCCTTCAATGTCATCGGATCTGTCGGGATTTAAAATGAGATTTTTTAAAGCACAAGATCCTTCTAGATATCAAATTTCATTAAGATCTGAACACCCGTTCGGAAGTTTACAAATACCTCATTTTTATAATTTTTACCGAATTACTCCCCCCCCCCACTCCACCAAAGAGAGCAGATCCGAGCCGGTTATGTCAGTCACCTATCTTGGACGTGTGCTTATTCGTTCCACCAGTTTCATCCTGATCTCTCCGCTTTAAGCGTTTTCCAATATTTCCCCCCCCCCTAATGACACTGGATCTGGTAGGGATTTAAAATGGGAGATCTGGTTTCGAGGTCCTTCTAAATATGAAATTTCATTAAGGTACGATCGCTCTTTCATAAGTTAAAACACCTAATTTTGTTATTTTTTTTAGAATTAACCCTCCCCCTCCCCCAACTCCCCTAAAGAGAGCAGATCCGTTCCGGCTATCTCCATCCCGTTTCTAGGACACGTACTTATTTTTACCATCAAGTTTCATCACGACCCCTATACTCTAAGCGTTTTCTGAGACATGCTATCCTTGGAAATATCAAATTTCAATAAGGTCCAATCTCTCCTTCGTAAGTAGAAAATACCTTATTTTTTTATTTTTCAGAATTAACCCTCCTCCTCCCAACTCTCCCGAAGAGAGCAGATCCGTTCCAGTTGCGTCAATCTCATATCTAGGACTTACGATGGTTTTTACCACCAAGTTTCATTCCGATCCCCCACTCTATGCGTTTCCATAATTTTTGGTTCCCCCTTCCAGTTTCCCCCCAATATCACCGGATCCGTTCGGAATTTAAAATAAGAGCTATGAGACACGATATCCTTCCAAACATCAAATTTCATTGATATCTGATGACTCTTTCCTAAGTTAAAAATACCTCATTTTTTCTAATTTGTCGGAATTAACCCTTCCCCCCCAACTCCCCCAAAGAGAGTGGATCCGTCCAGTTACGTCAATCACGTATCTACGATATTTGCTTATTCTACCCACCAAATTTTATCCCGATATCTTCACTCTAATCATTTTCCAAGATTTTTGGTTTCCCCCTCCGCCTCTGGCCACTGTCACCAGATCTTGTCAGGGTTTGTAACAAGAGTGCTGAAGCACAAGATCCTTCTAATATAAAGTTTCATTAAGATCTTATCACCCGTCCATAAATTACAAATACCTCATTTTTTCTAATTTTTCCAAGTTACCCTCCCCCCAACTCTCCCAAAGAGTGCGGATCTGGTCCAGTTACGGCGGTTACGTATCTTGGATGTGTGCTTATTCTTCCCACCAAATTTCATCCTGACCTCTTCACTCTGAGCGTTTCCAAGACTTCTGGTCCGCCCCCACAACTCCCCCCAATGAAACTGGATTCAGTCAGATCTAAAATAAAAGATCTGAGTTGCAAGATCCTTCTAAATATGAGATTTCATTAAGATTCAATCACTCCTTCGTAACTTAAAAATACCTCATTTTTTCGAATTAACCGTCCCTCCACTCCCCCCTACAGACGGTCGAGTCGGATAAATGATTATTTCTAATTTAATCTTGTCAGGTACAGATTTTTCTCATTTTTCACAATTAACCCCCTCCTACTTCTCCAAAGAGAGCGGACCCATTCCGAATATGTCAATCACGTATCTAGGATTTGTTCTCATTTTTTCCAACAAGTTTCAAACCGGTGCTTTTTTTCTGAATTAACCGTCTCCCCACTCCCCACAGATGATCGAATTGGGGAAAACGACTATTTCTAATTTAATCTAGTCTGGTTCCTGATACGCCTGCCAAATTTCATCGTCCTAGCTTATCTGGAAGTGACTAAACTAGCAAAACAGGGAAAGACAGACAGACAGACTGACAGAATTTACGATCACTATATGTCACTTTGTAAATACAAAGTGCCACAAAAACTTACTAATACCACAGAAATTTACGAAACTTTCTAAGACCTTTTAAGCCCTGGAAGCAAGAGATAAATTAGGGTCTAACTCGGTGTCTTCAAGTATCGCCCTGATTTACGAACAATTAGCTACAACTGAAGCCCAGCTGAGAAAATAAGAAGTCATCTGCTGAAAATATAACCAATCAAACAGTTCGTGGTAACGAACTGTAGTAAGGAGCGACCCGGCTCAATAGTAACCGAAACTCTAGTACCAATAGTTACATCGAAAGAATCGCATTTTAATGCTGATTTTAAATATATAAGTTTCATCAAGACCAGTTATACCCATCGAAAGTTACGAGCCTGAGAAAATTTGCCTCATTTTAGAAAATAGGGGGAAACACCCCCTAAAAGTCATACAATCTTAACACCATCAGATTCAGCGTATCAAAGAACCATAGAGTAGAAGTTTCAAGCTCCTATCAACAAAAATGTGAAATTTCGCATTTTTTTGCCAGAAGACAGATCACGGATGCGTGTTTATTTGTTGTTTTTTTTTGTTTGTTTGTTTTTCCTTTTTTTTTCCAGAGGTGTTCTTATCGACTGAGTGGTCCTAGAATGTCGCAAGAAGGCTAATTCTTATGGAAATTAAAAGTTCTAGTGCCCTTTTTAAGTGACCAAAAAAATTGGAGGGCACCTACTCCCCCTCCCACACTCATTTTTTCCAAAAATCACCGGATCAAAATTCTGCGATAGCCATTCTATTCACCATCGTCGAAAAAACCTAATAACTATGTATTTAGGGACGTCTCACTCCCCGCAGTCCCCGTGGGAGGGCTGCAAGTCACAAACTTTGACCTGTGTTTACATATAGCAATGGTTACTGGGAAGTGTACAGACATTTTCAGGGGATTTTTTTGGTTTAGGGGGGATTTGAGGGGGGAGGGTTACATGGAGGATATTTCCATGGAGAAACCTCTCATGGGGGAAGTGAATTTCAATTAAGGTGGCGCAGGATTTTCGAGCATTATTTGAAAAAACAATGAAAAAATAAATATGAAAAGTTTTTTTCTACTCAAA
>NC_088880.1:35446621-35569760 GCF_032884065.1 Artemia franciscana | reverse complement strand
TATTTTAAAAAAAGAACGTTATTCTTTAAAACACATTATTTTAAACATTATTGGCTCTTAAAAGTAAAGAAACGCCTATAAAATTTACGAACATTATTTTTTTTTATCTAAAGTTGTAGGATATTCGTCCATTTTAGTTCCACGGGATCTCATTTTATTCCCAATAGTGCCGTATCTTAGAATATTTTGGTTTTTCCCAAACATCTCATATAGTTGACGATTTATAGGCTCGTTCATAAATGACTGATAACCCCGGTTTGGAACCGCGGTAATCATATACTTTGCTTTACGGAGTTAAAGTCATATGTTCCTGAAGGTGCATAATAAACATTGGGCAATCTTGCCCTGGGGTTATAAATACAGGTAAGGGAGGAAGGAAACCTCTTAGGGGTATTTAATAAATTTTTGAATCTACTTATATTTATATACTATTCGTCAAAAACAAGAGCTAAGAGCTCATATGGCACTTGTGACGAGCTCAAGAGGAGCCAAGAACCAAGAGCTCATGTGATATGAGCTCTAGTAAAATTCTAAGAATCAATAGCTTGCTTTAAGAGAAAAATCAAAGGCTTAATGCCGGTCGGGATTTTAAACAAGAGCTCTGAGACACGAGGTCCTTCTAAATCTCAAAATTCATTAAGATCCGATCTCCCATTTGTAAGTTAAAAATACCTAAATTTTTCTAATTTTTCCTCTCCCTTCAGCCCCCAAGATGGTCAAATCGGGGAAAACAACTGTAAAGAGTCAATTAGTGCAGCTCCCTGACATGCCTACCAATTTTCATCGTCCTAGCACGTCCGGAAGCGCCAAAATCACCAAAGCACTGAACCACACCACCTAAGTCCCCCAAGGAAAGCGGATCCAGTCCGGTTACGTCAATTACGTATCTATGGCGTTTATAAGCGTTTTCCAAGTTTTCTGTTTTCCCCCTCCAACTCCCCCCCCAATGTTAATAGATCTGGTCGGTATTTAAAAGAAGAGCTTTGAGACATGAGTTTTTTTTTAATTATCAGATTTTATTAAGATCCGGTCACCCATTCTTAAGTTAAAAACACTTCAATTTTTCTAATTTTTCCAAATTAACAACTTCCAGCTCCCCCAAAGAGAACGGATCTATACCAATAATGTCAATCTCGTATCTAAAGCTTGTGCTTATTCTTCCCATCAAGTTTCATTCCGATCTCTCTACTCTAAGCGTTTTCCAAGATTTCCGGTTTCCAAGGTTTCTGTTTTTCCCTCCAACCCTCTATATCCTTGGATCCAATTCGAATTGAAAATGGATCACCCATTTGTAAGATACCTTGATTTTCACGTTTTCCAAGAATTCCGGTTTCCCCCTCCAGCTCCCTTCAATGTCATCGGATCTGGTCGGGATTTAAAATGAGATTTTTAAAGCACAAGATCCTTCTAGATATCAAATTTCATTAAGATCTGAACACCCGTTCGGAAGTTACAAATACCTCATTTTTTATAATTTTACCGAATTACTCCCCCCCCCCACTCCACCAAAGAGAGCAGATCCGAGCCGGTTATGTCAGTCACCTATCTTGGACGTGTGCTTATTCGTTCCACCAAGTTTCATCCTGATCTCTCCGCTTTAAGCGTTTTCCAATATTTCCCCCCCCCCCTAATGACACTGGATCTGGTAGGGATTTAAAATGGGAGATCTGGGTTTCAAGGTCCTTCTAAATATGAAATTTCATTAAGGTACGATCGCTCTTTCATAAGTTAAAACACCTAATTTTGTGTATTTTTTTTAGAATTAACCCTCCCCCTCCCCCCAACTCCCCTAAAGAGAGCAGATCCGTTCCGGCTATCTCCATCCCGTTTCTAGGACACGTACTTATTTTTACCATCAAGTTTCATCACGACCCCTATACTCTAAGCGTTTTCTGAGACATGCTATCCTTGGAAATATCAAATTTCAATAAGGTCCAATCTCTCCTTCGTAAGTAGAAAATACCTTATTTTTTTATTTTTCAGAATTAACCCTCCTCCTCCCAACTCTCCCGAAGAGAGCAGATCCGTTCCAGTTGCGTCAATCTCATATCTAGGACTTACGATGGTTTTTACCACCAAGTTTCATTCCGATCCCCCCACTCTATGCGTTTCCCATAATTTTTGGTTCCCCCTTCCAGTTTCCCCCCAATATCACCGGATCCGTTCGGAATTTAAAATAAGAGCTATGAGACACGATATCCTTCCAAACATCAAATTTCATTGATATCTGATGACTCTTTCCTAAGTTAAAAATACCTCATTTTTCTAATTTGTCGGAATTAACCCTTCCCCCCCAACTCCCCCAAAGAGAGTGGATCCGTCCAGTTACGTCAATCACGTATCTACGATATTTGCTTATTCTACCCACCAAATTTTATCCCGATATCTTCACTCTAATCATTTTCCAAGATTTTTGGTTTCCCCCTCCGCCTCTGGCCACTGTCACCAGATCTTGTCAGGGTTTGTAACAAGAGTGCTGAAGCACAAGATCCTTCTAAATATAAAGTTTCATTAAGATCTTATCACCCGTCCATAAATTACAAATACCTCATTTTTCTAATTTTTCCAAGTTACCCTCCCCCCAACTCTCCCAAAGAGTGCGGATCTGGTCCAGTTACGGCGGTTACGTATCTTGGATGTGTGCTTATTCTTCCCACCAAATTTCATCCTGACCTCTTCACTCTGAGCGTTTTCCAAGACTTCTGGTCCCGCCCCCACAACTCCCCCCAATGAAACTGGATTCAGTCAGATCTAAAATAAAAGATCTGAGTTGCAAGATCCTTCTAAATATGAGATTTCATTAAGATTCAATCACTCCTTCGTAACTTAAAAATACCTCATTTTTTCGAATTAACCGTCCCTCCACTCCCCCCTACAGACGGTCGAGTCGGATAAATGATTATTTCTAATTTAATCTTGTCAGGTACAGATTTTTCTCATTTTTCACAATTAACCCCCCTCCCTACTTCTCCAAAGAGAGCGGACCCATTCCGAATATGTCAATCACGTATCTAGGATTTGTTCTCATTTTTTCCAACAAGTTTCAAACCGGTCTTTTTTTCTGAATTAACCGTCTCCCCACTCCCCACAGATGATCGAATTGGGAAAACGACTATTTCTAATTTAATCTAGTCTGGTTCCTGATACGCCTGCCAAATTTCATCGTCCTAGCTTATCTGGAAGTGACTAAACTAGCAAAACAGGGAAAGACAGACAGACAGACTGACAGAATTTACGATCACTATATGTCACTTTGTAAATACAAAGTGCCACAAAAACTTACTAATACCACAGAAATTTACGAAACTTTCTAAGACCTTTTAAGCCCTGGAAGCAAGAGATAAATTAGGGTCTAACTCGGTGTCTTCAAGTATCGCCCTGATTTACGAACAATTAGCTACAACTGAAGCCCAGCTGGAGAAAATAAGAAGTCATCTGCTGGAAAATATAACCAATCAAACAGTTCGTGGTAACGAACTGTAGTAAGGAGCGACCCGGCTCAATAGTAACCGAAACTCTAGTACCAATAGTTACATCGAAAGAATCGCATTTTAATGCTGATTTTAAATATATAAGTTTCATCAAGACCAGTTATACCCATCGAAAGTTACGAGCCTGAGAAAATTTGCCTCATTTTAGAAAATAGGGGGAAACACCCCCTAAAAGTCATACAATCTTAACACCATCAGATTCAGCGTATCAAAGAACCATAGAGTAGAAGTTTCAAGCTCCTATCAACAAAAATGTGAAATTTCGCATTTTTTTGCCAGAAGACAGATCACGGATGCGTGTTTATTTGTTGTTTTTTTTTTGTTTGTTTGTTTTTCCTTTTTTTTTCCAGAGGTGTTCTTATCGACTGAGTGGTCCTAGAATGTCGCAAGAAGGCTAATTCTTATGGAAATTAAAAGTTCTAGTGCCCTTTTTAAGTGACCAAAAAAATTGGAGGGCACCTACTCCCCCTCCCACACTCATTTTTTCCCAAAAATCACCGGATCAAAATTCTGCGATAGCCATTCTATTCACCATCGTCGAAAAACCTAATAACTATGTATTTAGGGACGTCTCACTCCCCCGCAGTCCCCGTGGGAGGGGCTGCAAGTCACAAACTTTGACCTGTGTTTACATATAGCAATGGTTACTGGGAAGTGTACAGACATTTTCAGGGGGATTTTTTTTGGTTTAGGGGGGATTTGAGGGGGGAGGGTTACATGGGAGGATATTTCCATGGAGAAACCTCTCATGGGGGAAGTGAATTTCAATTAAGGTGGCGCAGGATTTTCGAGCATTATTTGAAAAAACAATGAAAAAATAAATATGAAAAGTTTTTTTCTACTCAAAGTAAGGAGCAACATTAAAACTTAAAACGAACAAAAATTATTATGCATATCAGGGGTTTACCTTCTCGTTATACCTCACTCTTTACGCTAAAGTATTTTTAGTAATTTCAACTATTTATTCTACGGTCTTTGTGATTCAGAGGTCATTCTTAAGGAATTGGGACAAAATCTAAGCTTTAATGTAAAGAGCGAGGTATCGACCAGGGTTGAACCCCCTCATATACGCAATAAAAACATACGGATATAGAAGTTCGTTACGTAAGTTCATTCGTAATTACGTATATTTTTTGCCAATGACAACGTTTGTAAAAAATTAAAAGTTCTAGTTGCTTTTTTAAGTGATCAAAAACTTGGAGTGCAACTAGGCCTCATCCCTCGCTCCTTTTTCTCAAAATATTCCGATTAATTGCAATTAATTCATATGCAAATTTCGCTTTAATTATTATGTGCGGAGAGCCAAGATCAAAACATGCATTAATTCAAAAACGTCCAGAAATTAAATAAAAAAAAAACAAGTTTTTTTAAATGAAAGTAAGGAGCAACATTAAAGCTTAAAACAAACAGAAATTACTCCGCATATGAAAGGGGCTTTTCCCCCTCAACGCCCCACTCTTTACGCTAAAGTTTCTTACTGTTTTAAAAATAAAGTTAATAGAAAGAGTCAAACTTTAGCGTAAAGAGCGGGGCGTTAGGAGGAAAAGCCCCTATCATATACGGAGTAATTTCTGTTCGTTTTAAGTTTTAATGTTGCTCCTTACTTTCATTTACTTTCAGTTACTGAAAAGTTCAAAGATCCAAATTCACTGAAAAAAGAAGGTACTGAACTGATAATCAGCCAGGTTTATGATTCAACCACGCTCGAGTTTAATCCATAGTTTGCAAAAATTGAGCAGGCTCTACTAGGTAGTCTGAGATTTCAAACTGAAAATTTGTAGGAGAGAATTGGTCGAATAGAAAAAAAGCTTGATAATTATGATCAAGAGTCCATGCTTGATAGCCTTGTATTTCATGGGTTAAAGTAGTTACCTGGTGTAGAAACTCATACGACGATATCTAATATTATAAATAGCAAAATGTCTGTGCTGGGCCCTTTACTTTATTTAGTTTACGTGAACATGATGCACGTTTATCTAAAGGATACATATATTACTAACATTATTTCTAACAAAATTTGCAAAATCTGCAGATAATTTAATAGCTAAAGCTCATATTACTCTCAAAAGATTAGAGATGTTTACAAGTTTAAGTTTGCTGTGTGTGA
Organism: Artemia franciscana; assembly: GCF_032884065.1. Lineage (NCBI taxonomy): Eukaryota > Metazoa > Arthropoda > Branchiopoda > Anostraca > Artemiidae > Artemia > Artemia franciscana. The sequence goes on along the minus strand of NC_088880.1, from coordinate 35,564,162 downwards.
ATGTAAAGAAAAATTTTTACTGACATTCTGTGGAGTGGGTGATTCTGTTGATGTATTCAGTAAAGTTCTATTTGGTGAAAAACCTATTTTACAAGCTATATCACTGCGGTACCTCGGCTTCCATATTGATTCTAATCTATCGTAGAAGCATCATAGCGACATTATCTCCACCAAAGTTGCACTTGGAGTTGGCATCCTCAAAAGATTGAAGCATATTCTGCCGGAACATACTCTTCGCACGATATATTTTGCAATAATCTACCCATATATCATACGGATGTTTAGTCTGGAGAAGCAATTTTTATGTTAATTACAAGCTAAATGGTTTTCTCGTAGTTTTAATCGGACGATTTCGCTAAAAAAAAGGGGGTGGGAGAGGAGGCCTAGTTACCTCCCAATTTTTGGTTACTTAAAAATACAACTAGATTTGTTTTATTTTTTTATAAACGTTTTTGTTAGTAATATACATTCGTACCTTACGAATTAGCTTATGCAACGAACTTATATAATTGTATATTTTTATTGTGAGGGGGTTTGCCCCCTCGTCAATACCTCGTTCTTTACAATAAAGCTTGAATTTTGTCCCACATCTTTCAGAATGACCCTTGAATAACAAAGGCCGTAGAATAACTAGTTAGAGTTATATAAAATACTTTTTGCGTAAAGAGTAAGGTATTGTGGAAGAGATGAACCCCCTTATATAAGTAATATTTTATGTTCGTTTTAAGTTTTAATGTTGATCATTACTTCCAGTTGAAAAAAAAATAATTTTCTCATTGTCTTTTTGTAAATGATGCTAGAAAATCCTACTACCCCTTCATGGAAATTCTCTTCCCTCATGAAAAATTCCGGCATGGAAAGATCCTCCCACTCAACTTGCCCCCCCCCCCACCCACCCAAAACCCAACACAAAAAAAGTCCCCCCGAAACGTCTGTACACTTCATAATTAACAACTATTATGTGTTAACAATGGGTCAAAGTTTATAAGTTGCCGCCCCTCCCCCGGGAACTGTGGTGGATTTAGTCATCCCCAAAGACATAGTTATTAGGTTTTTGACTAAGTTAAACACAATGGCTATCTCAAAATTTTGATCCGGTGACCTTGGAGAAAAATGTGTGTTGGAGGGGGTCTCGGTGCCCTCCGATTTTTGGTCACTTAAAAAGGACACTATAACTTTTAATTTACGTTAGAATGAACCATCTTGCGACATTCTAGGACAACTAGGTCGATACGATCACCCCTGAGGAAAAAAAAAAATAATAAAAAAAAAATACGCACCCGTTGTTATCAAAAATACAAAATTCCACCATTTTTATGATAGGGGCTTGAAACTTCTACAGTAGGTTTCTCGGATATGCTGACTCTGATGGTGTGATTTTTTTAAGATTTTGTGACTTTTAGAGGGTATTTCCGCCTATTTTCTAAAATAAGGCACATTTTCTCAGGCTCGTAACTTTTGACCGGTAAGACTACACTTGATGAAACTTATATATTTAAAATTAGCATTAAAATGCAATTCTTTTGATGTAACTATTTGTATCAAAACTTTGTTTTTTAGAGTTTTGGTCACTATTGAGCCTAGTTGCTTCTTACTACAGTTTGTTACCACAAACTGTTTGAAATAGTAACTTGTAAATGAATAAAAGTAATACATTCTACTATAACGTTGAGATAGAACTTACTAATGTCTCAGGTTTTCCCGTCCCTTTTTTGTTTTTGTATTTTTTTTCTGCCCATCGTGAAAATTCAAATGCTAAACTGTTATCTGACTTGTAATCAACCAAATTCAAATGGTCAGCTGTTACCAATTAGACATGTGAAAAATCTAAATTCCCTTTAAATCCGGTCTTAATGTTCAGGGAAAGTCAACAGTCTTTAGATATTCTGGTACAACCCTCAAGGAGCAATTAAGCCAATGAGAAAGGAGGAAATCTCGTAACGTATTTCAATGTTATTGGAAATAGAATTTGCTTTCAACCTAGGAGATTGACCTTAAGTGGCTATGCGTGGTTTCTGGAAAACAGGGAAGGAGTTATCGGATCAAGCTGAAATTTCGCGGATAAGCTCCTGGGCCCTAGGGAACCTTAACTTGTGAATTTCAGCCCGATCGGACAACGTTAAAGGGGGGCTTGGGTTGACAGGTCGAAACTTTCGGCCAGATTTTCCCCATGAAGAAAAAGTTGGAGGGGGATGAAATTTTGCAGGTTTCTTAGTTGGAGCTCGGGCTACGAAATGCATCCCTCCCCATCCGTCTGCGACCACTGGAACCGAAGATCGCTTAACATTGTCGTGTGTCGCCTCTTTATAGAGGCACGAGTGTGCCTCCTTGATTGGTTAAAAATGAATATCATTTGATTTTTGAATTAAAGTCCAGTTTGCTAAAATTAGGTATTATATTTTCATCATATTTTGGTATATTTCATTTGGGTTGAGCGTCAGAGAAACAGGTTCTACTTAGATGAAGAATTGGAGGTCGGTGCCATATCATACAAGTACCCTTCCAGTTTCTAATCGAATGAGCCCCCTCTTATATTTTTACGACCACATCTTCAATACGAAATGGCCTGATGTAAAAAGATAAATAATGAGACGGAAGGGAATGGCTCAGTACTAAAGGCAACGCTACATAGCATTAATTCTGAATAAGGTTTCTCTTTTACCACTTTGTTGTAGATTTTCTAGTCAAAATTAATTCAGAGCTCAGAAACAAGTTTGTTTTCAAATGAAAACAAATAAAAGCGTACATGGTGGGCATTGGTATCCCCTTCGATCTTCTGCTCTTTAAGCTAATGTTTGACTAGGTGCTTCCTAAAGGCATTTTAGACTGAAGTATCTAGTTTGCTGGAGCGCAGTTAAAGCATTTTTATTGGGTTAATGGGGCAAGAGGGTTCCAAATCCGGAGAGTCAAGAGACAAGGGCTACATAACATTTTTCTCAAAATTACTGGAGAACAACTGCCCCCCCCCCAAACAAAAACGACGTCAGTGCTAGTTTGTAATTTTACGTGTTTTTTATTACCTTTCAGTATAATTAAACCCAACATTTTGCGCAGCAAAATGAGAGTGGCTACTCTCCCCCCAGCTCTTTACTTTTCCAAATACATTCAAAATTTACAGACGATAATGCCTCGAGTATGAAAGTATATACATATATATATATATATATATATATATATATATATATATATATATATATATATATATATATATATATATATATATATAAATAAGTTGTCTGTGTGTGGATCTGTGGATCAGGTGACGTCATGTTTCTGTGTCGGCTGACGTCATGAAATTAGTTGTCGTCATTTTTGTTATGACGATGCTTAGTATATTGTAAAACACATTAATTTGGTTAATAATATACCATTTAAAACACCAAAATGAACATGCTGGAGTAGTCACTCGGTGAGAGAGGGTGTCAGAACGGAGAATGAAGGTCCCAGGTTCAAATCCTGGTTAGGCTAAAAAAGGTAAAAAACTAAAAACTAAAAAAAAACTGAAAAAACTAAAAAAAGGCAAAAACTACAAAAAAAAAACAAAAAACTAATAAAAAAAATTAAAAAGCCAAAAAACTAAAAAAACTAAAAAAACTAAAAAAAGGTAAAAAACTAAAAAAACTAAAAACTAAAAAAAAAACTAAAAAAAAAGGAAAAACTGAAAAATAAGCTAAAATAAAGGTAAAAACCAATAAAAACCTAAAAAAAAAAGAAAAAAGGAAAAAACTAAAAAAAATTTTCATCTAAAAAACTAAAAAAAAACTAAAAAAGGTAAAAACTAAAAGAACTAAAAAATAAAAAAATAAATGACGACACTCAAAGAGAAAGCGACCAGGACAAAAGGAATGTTCGATTAGCAATCAACAAAGCACCGGGACACAGGGAGTATAAATGACAACCAGGACATGAGTAAAAAAAAAAAAACTAACAAAACTAAAAAGAAGGCAAAAACTACAAAAAAACTAAAAAGAAAAAAAAACTAAAAACTAATAAAAAAACTAAAAAATCTAAAAATCTAAATAAACTAAAAAAGAAAAAAAAGGAAAAAAAAAAGGAGAAAAACAAAACTAAAAAACGAATGTATATACAGACCGGGACACCGGGATACAAATGACGACCGGGACACAGGGAATATAAATGACGACCGGGACACAGGGACACAACTAAAACGGGGACGCCGGGGGGCACAGGGGGATATAAATGACGACCGGGACACTGGGACTGGGAATGGTCGATTAGCAATCACCATCAACAAAGCTCAAGGACAATCATTAGAATCATGAGGTATAGATCTGAATACGGATTGTTTTCCCATGGACCATTATATGTTGCATGTTCAAGAGTCGGTAAACATGACAATCTATTTATATGCACAGACAATGGGACAGCGGTTTAGTAAGTTTGTCTGAATGTAAACAGTGAGAAAATTGTTAAATTTGGATTACAATGATTCTCTTGGATTGACTGATACAGTGTATCTGTGGATGCTTAAGTGGGCTAAGTTAAACCTACCTTACTAAGATCTGCCCATAAAGTTGGCATTTGTTTGAAGCTATCTATTGAAATAATTAACTCATTTTTTTTGGCGTTGACATTATTAGATTATTACTAATTTCAGCTATTATAGATGGCGTTCATTTAGACGTTGAAGCGTGAACGGGATACCGTGATCGGGATACCTAGTTTGTTACTCGAAGATTTCCAAAGTAAAATCGTCCCTAGAGACGTCTGATCACGAATCGTTGGAGTCTCTTACTGTCATGAATGAAAAAAGTGTTGCAGTGCTGCTGGATATGTTGAAGGACGTAATAGGGTCATTCAAAGTCCCCGGTGGCAAATTTAATGCCTCCCAAATATGCAGCAGAATCCAATATCTTCACCAACGAACAATCGAAGAGAACATTGAACTCCTCCGAATCGAAAATTCCCGTCTGAATGAAGTTGTGAATCTCCAGAAAGAGCTTGAGCGGATAAAATCGCAAAAAAATGGACAGATTTGTGTACCCGCACCCCAGCAGGCGTCTTATGCCCAAGCGCTCAAGGGTCCTGAAACATTCTCTGTGATTCTGGAGCCTGTATCTGCGGAAAAACGAAACCGTATGAATTTTGACGAAGCCATGCAAGTTACGGAATCTATCAGCAGAGTTGTCAAAGGAGAAAATTCCGATTTTTCCGTGAAGAAAGTTGTTCCGGCGAAGGAAGGTAGAGTAATCTTGGAATTGGGGTCGAAAAGGGAGCTAGAGGCAGCCATGTCAGTACTGACAGAGAAAGTGTCGGACACGAAGTACAAACCGAAAGAGGTGAAAAAGCACTTTCCAAGAATGTTAGTCAATGGGGCTCCCTCCCCTCAGGTCAAAGACGAAAGTGAAAAATACCTGCTGCAGTGTAACCCAGAAATTCAGCGGATGGCCAACGAAGGGGAAAGCTTCAGGATCATCACCATTCTTGAAAACGCGTCGAAAAGGAAAGTTGTTGTGGAAGTGAGTCCAAAGATCCGCCAATTTATACTGTCCCAAAGAGGCTTACGGATCGGTTTTATCCTTGCCTCTTGCGACGACTATGTACACTTGATAAGATGTAGCAAATGTTGCTTATACGGTCATCGGAAGACAGATTGTAGAGCGGACGAAGTATGCTCATGGTGCATGGGCCCGCACACTTATGAAAATTGCGACAAGTCCTTTTCGTCCCGCCCAAATTGCCGGGCTTGCGTAAAAAACAAACTTAAGTCAGATGGGCATGCTGCCTATGAGTTAAGCAAATGCCCGGTTGCAAAGAAGTTAACTGCTCGTTTAAAGAATAATATCCAGTTTAATTGACTCAATCTCGAGATGTGAATATTGATAAGAATAACTTAACAGTGCTTCAAATTAATTTGCAACATTCTTATTCAGCAACCTTACAGTTGCAAAAAACAATAGAAGAACTGAAACCGGATATAGTTCTGTTGCAAGAACCGTATGTAAATAAACTCTGTAAAATATCATGTGTTCCATATAGTTACAAGTGTTTTTCTAAAATTGACACAGATAAGAAATTTTTTTGTGCTGCCGTATTAGTGAAAAATAGTCTAAAAGCTGACGTACACCATAACCTCTCGTCTAATGAATGTGTGACAGTTTCAGTTTATTTGAAAAGTAGAACTTTGACATTCTGTTCGGTATATTGTCCTCCTTCGGTGCAGCGATTGACAGATAATATCAGTTGTTTAGACAAGGTCAGACATTTTGCTAATTACGTTGTTGGGGGGGATTTTAACGCTAAAAGCCCTTTGTGGCTGAGTAACAGTCAAACTGACAAGAAAGGCAAGGAGCTTGAAGATTTTTTTGCTAGTAAATCATTGTTAGTAGTGAATGATCCTAGTGAGACAACGTATGGGCTACGCAATACAACTAGCCCAGACGTTACTGCTGTAGGTACTAATCTTGTTCAAAGTGTAAAGTGTTGGAAAGTTCTTGATGAATACCCTTCTCTTTCGGATCACTCGTACATTTTATTTACTTTGGAGTTTAATTTTCCCATATTTGAGACTGAAGAGCCAAGATACATTTATAAGAAAACTAAATGGGATACTTTTAGTGCTACTTTATTACGTGGAATCGATGACATTTATTCTCTACCTATGTCCTCGGTGGAGGAAATTGATTGTGCTGCTAATGAAATTAAGAATTTAATGCAAAAAGCAACTAAGGAATCGACCCCTCTTAAAAATAGTCACAAACAAAGCAAATATGCAAGGTGGTGGAACCAAGATTTGACAGATTTAAGAAAGAAGTACAGACATGCTCAAAGGGTCTATAAGAGACTTGGTACCGTTGAAAGCGAGCAAATAAAGAATCAAACACATCTAGATTATAAAACGAAAATTTTGGCAGCGAAAAAGGAAGATTGGAAAAAGTTCTGCGAAGAAAAAGCTAGTTTGGACCCTTGGAACACTATAAATAAAATTTGCAAGTTAAAAGGCTCTGCGACTCTCCCAGTTCATATTTTAAAACAAGATGGGTCGATGACAGATTCACCTAAAGAGGCTGGAGAACAACTTCTAGGTAAATGGTTTTCGTCAGATGATAATTCTAATGACAGTGTTGCTCAAAAGTTGTTAAGAAATGAAACAGAAAATATCTCTAGTGAAAATCAAGATAAAATGGAACCTATTACCATGGAAATTTTACAGGATGTTATTAAGTCGATCAAACCCATGAAGGCTCCGGGACCTGATGGTATAATGAATTTTACTATAAAGAAAAATATTAATGTTTTATCACCTACTTTGTTGAAGCTTTTTAATAGTTGCCTAAAGACATCATATTTTCCTGTCCTTTGGAAACAAGCAAACATTATAGTAATTCTTAAAAAAGGGAAAACTAATGATGGTAACCCCGGTTCTTATCGCCCGATTAGCTTGTTGTCAAACATCGGAAAAATTTTTGAACGGATTATTATGAATAGATTAGATGAACTTAGTTTGGATAATTGTTGGGTTTCTAAAAGACAATTTGGGTTTTGCAAGGGTAAAAGTACAATAGATGCAGTTGACAATATGGTAAGCGTTATTGAGAAAAATAAAGAGGAAAAGAAATTCACACTTTGTCTTTTTTTTTGACATTAAAGGAGCATTCGACAATGCATGGCATCCAGGTATTTTAAAAAAGCTCAAGGATAAGAAATGCCCAATTCAATTGTTAAGATTAGTGAAAAGTTTTTTATCAGATAGGACGGTATCATATGGAAAAGATGTATCCCGGAAGTTGGAAAAGTCTTGTCCGCAAGGATCAATTTTGTCGCCTTTTTTATGGTTAATCAACATAAATGACCTTTTAGAAATGGATTTTGGTGAAAATTGTACGATTCAGGCATATGCTGACGATGTCACTGTAATTTTAACGGGTAAAAATATTCTGTTTTTAGAAAATTTGGCGGAAAAAATATTTCAGAAGTTTGAAGTGTGGGCTGCAGAAAACAAACTTACTTTCGACCAACGTAAAACAGAAGCTGTATTGTTCACAAACAAACACAAAGTTCCTGTTGTAAATCTTTTTTTTGGAGGAGAAAAAATTAATATACAACAAACAGTCCGTTACTTAGGAATTATTTTAGATAGGAAACTTTTATGGACTGATCATGTCTCTTCCCGAGTTACTGCTGCAAAGCAGTATTCGACGAGACTCCTTTGTGCAGCGAAGATGACATGGGGTCTCAAACCACAAGCTTTAAGAAAATTATATAAATCAGTTATAGAAAGTACAGTTTTGTATGGGGTATCAGTTTGGTTTTCAGCTCTTAGAAAGAAAAATATTTTACAAATGCTACAGTCTGCTCAAAGAACTTCAATGATAATAATCTCAAAATCTTTCCGTTCTGCCCAAAATGACGTAATTACGGCCATTGCTGGGGTATTGCCAATTTCTTTCCGAGCGACTGAGCTAGCGACATTGCGCTATGCGAAAAAAGGCCGTCCAAGTCACTGGCCAAATTTCACTTCTCCTGAATTCCCCCTTTCTAAACGCTCATCCAATCATAGTACTTTCACTGATGAATCATTAGTAGATATCTTAGGCCTTTCGACAGTACGAGAAATCCATACTTCAACTTTTCATATTAATAGAAAGGCATTGAAAAATATACTTTACGGACGATGGTATGAAGAATTTAAGAATAAAGTTAGTTCTTGGTCAATTCGCTTTTTTGCTTCAACAGAAGATTTATTAGCTGTTTGCAAAGTTCAGCCCTCCTACCATCTAACGCAGATTATTACGGGTCATTGCAGGCTAAATTTCTTTCTTCACCGAATAAATAAAATTGATACGGAGTTGTGCCTTTGCGGTGTAAATGAAACTTGTTCCCATTTTCTTTTTGAGTGCCCTATTTTTGTTCGTGAACGTTTAGAATTAATATTTCACCTTAATAGTATCAATGTTCCTTTTCCGTTTAATCTTGATTTGATTTTTAAATTTAGGAATGTTAGAAATATTTTACTGGAATACATAAGAAAAACTAAACGTTTGGATTTGGGGTTATAATCTTATTTAAAAATATGTGGATTTTTTTTTATGTCTGATAACGGAATTCAGTGTGTATTATTTAGTTTGTCTTTTTGTTTTTGTTTTCTCTTGTTTAGTTAGATTGTATGTACAAACTTATGTGTTTTGTAGTTTATTTTAGATGTTTAGTTTTGTTTCTTTGTTAGTCGTGAAATGCCGTAAGGCTAATTTTTTTTTTCTCTTTTTCTTTTTGTCCATAGTGTTTAGCTTTAGAATAGAAAGTGAAATACTTTTTGTAAGTCGAATCACTAAATAAATTCATCAATGGGACAGCAAAGAATGTTGTATATTCGCAAGTTTTACGTAGTTAAAAACATATATATATATATATATATATATATATATATATATATATATATATATATATATATATATATATATATATATATATATATATATATATACATATATATATATATATATATACATATATATATATATATACATATACATATATACATATATACATATATATATATATATATATATATATATATATATATATATATATATATATATATATATATATATATATATATATATGTATATATATATATATCTATATTCACAGGTGGGACATAGGGACACAACTACAATGGCGCGTAACTAATATGGCGCGTAACGACTTACGCGCGCGGGGGGGCTTGGGGGGGCGCGAAGCGCCCCCACCAAGTATATATATATATATATATATATATATATATATATATATATATATATATATATATATATATATATATATATATATATATATATATATATATATATATATATATGTATATATAAGAAGCGCCTGAGCGTGAAGAGGTTTGATGTTAAAACTTCTAAAGATAAATCAACATAAAAATATTCTGAACCATGTCTTTATTCTATTCAAAGGACTGGCACGCATTTCATTTTCCGGTCTTTTTTTTGCAGTCAATAAATGTGAATTTTTGTATATATATATATATATATATATATATATATATATATATATATATATATATATATATATATATATATATATATATATATATATATATATATATATATACAAAAATTCACATTTATTGACTGCAAAAAAGACCGGAAAATGCGTGCCAGTCCTTTAAAGACATGGTTCAGAATATTTTTATGTTGATTTATCTTTAGAAGTTTTAACATCAAACCTCTTCACGCTCAGGCGCTTCTTGGCAGAGGAGTTCAAATTTGAACCATGAAGGCCGTTTAGATATCGAGACACTTTAACAGCTTTCTGAATAATAGTGTCATTATAAATAGCTGTAAGCAAGAAATGAAAATCAACTCGAATACGATGTTGACAGAATCCATTCTAAAGAGCAACGGGAAAGCCAGGGGGATGGAGTATCTAAAGATTCAGACACCGCTTTGAGAACCATGAATGCTATATTGAAATGTATTGTTTGGACGGAAGAACTGTTTAGAGATTAGTTTGACCCATAAAAGAAATAGCGGAGGTACTTCAAAATAAAACTAATACCCAAGATGTCTTGGGTTTTTCCATGCGCTTGACCTTGGAGAACGTTGAATTTTTGAACGGCTATAGTCAATTTGGCGACAAAAAGAAACTATTAAGGGTACTTATCGGTTACTATAAACACTATAAAATTTCGACACAAGAAACTGGTCAAGTAACTTCTTTACACTCTCGATCATCTGAATGGCAAAGATCAGATGGGATAATAACCGGTTTGTTTGCTTTGAGTATAGTGTTTCACCATGGATTGTTCAAGTTAAGATTTGGGATTTGCCAGGGACCGAAGAACATGTTGCGGGCCGCAGTAAAACAGAATAAAGACCTCCTTTTAACATGATTCTTAACGACATTTCTGCATTCTGGGTACATAATTCTAAGTTGTAATTTCAGAATTTCCCCATAAAGTAATATATTTTCACGTATTATGTTTTATTTCATTAGCTTAATCAAAAGTTCACTTTTCGAGTGTTTATTATATAACCGATAAGTACTGTTATATCTTCTAAGACAGGAAATCAGATACCCCCTCCTACTGGCAATTACGAAAAATAAGACAGCCAGTGTTACCAGATGCCCATTTTGTGGTTTATCCGTCTTTCATCAAATCTTTCTCTTGTTTTGTGTTTGGTATATCCTAATTGCTATCAACTTTAATTATGTTTACAGTTTTCTTTAGTGACTCATCTATTTCCTGCAATTCATTGTCTACGCATCTGGCAATCAACTAGTTTATTATTTATTGACGGTCGATATTCACCGTGTCTATCGCCCGAACAAATTAGTAAAATAATTTGTCATTTTTTCTCTTGGCATGATCAGTCCATGCTAATTTTAGCTTCATTGGCTGTACATCTAATATTTCCCAACTTTAAAGAGGTATAAAGTTCAAAAACTAAGAGTACGAGAAAACGATAATAATGGAAACTAGCACAAGTACCAAAAACAGTGCCATTATGTGTTTTTTTCTGTGTTAAACAAAATAGCTTTTGGCGCTTTTTTGGTGTTTACTAGGGCTTCAATTGAACTAGCTCCTTTAAGATTTTGAATGATATTTCTAGCTATTATAGAGCGGCGTTCCCTATGATATTGCTTATATGCCCTTTTGAAAACCTGCTTGCATATAGTTTTTTCACTAATTGAACCTCTACCTAAATGATCCCTAAGTCACCTTATACCCTTAGCGTCATTAGTTACAGTAACTGTAATGGTAGTGCTGTCAGTAAATCCCCTTGAACACACACTGAAAGCTTCAACTTAAAATCATCAACCGTTCCTGAAGTTTTTCTGATACGTCCCCTTGACAACAAGGGCGTAATTTGCTATAGGGCAGGGGGCAATTGTCTCCTCCATAGGTAAAACATAGAATCTTTTGGGAATGATACCGAGTTTTATTTTTCAGGTCAACTTCAGAAGCTATAAAATTTAATTAAAAAATACAGTTTGTATCAGGATTAAAAATTGTTGAAAAAGTTTCTCCAACACACAAACAGCAACCCATCCTATGGATTCTTATAGAAGAAACTGGAAAGATATACAATATTTTTTTTTCCATGAAAAAGACTATGTCAATAAAAAAGGAACAGAAATTAATTTAAAAACTTTTTCCACAAGACAAGTTTTTCAAAGAAAAGTAAAGAGCTCCAGTAAGCCAGAAATGAGCAAAAATAAAGTCGAGTTATCTTCCAAAAGTAAAACTACCACGAATTATTATCAATAAATAAATAAAACTTAAAACGAACAGAATTTACATTAAATAGCCGAGTCAAACTCAACATGAGCAAAAATTTAACATGAGTAGGGCTGATAACCCCTATGCCTTCTCAAGACCACAACACAATTTACGCTTTGCTGAAAAAAAAACAAAACAAAAAAACAACAAACAAACAAATGACCGTGGATTGTCAGTTAAATTGACATATACTGACATTTCTCCGTTAAGGTTTTGATAATTTTTCATTTATAAAAATGAGAAAGGTGAAATCATTTCAAAAGTATTTAGCGCAAATTGTGTTTTAGTCTTGAGAGAGGTTATCAGCCCTACACATGTTAATTTTTGCTCGTTTTGAATTTGATTTGGCTATTTGTTGTAATTTCTGTTCGTTTTGAGGGAATCGTGGGTGAGGGAGGGGGCTAGCTGCCCACCAATCATTTTCAACTATTAAAAAGGGCACTGTCCCTTTCAATTTCCAATTGAATGAGTTGTTTTCGAAGTTCCTACGACAACAAATGACCATCTTAAAATTTCTATCAGATTCAGTTCAGGAAAATGCGAGGCGTGTGTGTAAGGGGGGGGGCGGTAATCACTCTCTGGTCACTCTTAGTCTTAAAAATGGCACTAAAACTTCTAATTACGAATCCAATGAGCCCCTTCAAAAGTTTACATGATCACCCTTTCTATACCCTACATGCCCACAGGGCATAATTTACAACTCTTGTCCTCAGGTTATAATCGGGGGGGGGGGGGGGGTGCCATCCTTAAAGACATAATTTCCAGACCATTCAATTACGTGTAAATAAATGGCTATCTCAAAACTTTTATTGAATGTGTTTGGGGAAATGGTGGACGTGGGAGGGGGCAAGTTGCCCTTCAATCACTTTCGATTATTAAACGGTGCACTGGCCATTTCAATTTTCAATCGAATGAGCTGTTTTCCAAGTTTCTATGACAACAAATGGCCGTCTCAAAATTTCTATCAGGTGCATTTCGGGAAAATACGAGGTGTGGGGGGTATCCACCCTCCAATCACTTTTAGGATGACAAACCCACCACAGCCCCCAGGGCAAAGGTTATACGATTACTCTTTCTAGATATACCTTATACACCCCCAGAGCATAACTTATAACCTTTGCCCTGGGGGCTGTGGTGGGTTTGTCATCCTAAAAGACACAATTTCTAGACCTTTAAATTATGTTGAGCGAAATGGCTATTTCAAAATTTTTATCGGATGTGTTTGGGGAGATGGTGGGTGTGGGAGGCAGGTCAGTTGCCCCCAATCAGTTTGACTATTAAAACGGGTACTGCCTCTTTCAATTTTCAATCGAATGAGCTGTTTTTGAAGTTTCTTCGACAACGAATGGCCATCTCAAAATTTCTATCAGATGCATTTCGGGAAAATATGAGGTGTGTGTGTGTGGAGGGGGTGGTATCCACCCTATGAATCTTAAAAGAGCGCACTAGAATTTCTAATTACCAATCCAATGAGCCCCCTCCGAAGTTCATACGATTCCCCTTTTTATACATACCTTATATGCCCCAGGGCATAACTTACAACCCTTTGCCCAAGGGCTCTGGGGAGGTGGTCATCTCCAAAGACATAATTTCCAGACCTTTCAACTACATTGAACAAAATGGCTATCTCAAAATTCTGATCGGATGTGTTTGAGGAAATGGTGGGCGTGGGAGCGGGTTAGTTATCCTCCAATCACTTTCGACTATTAAAAAGAGCGCAAGCCCTTTCAGTTTTCAATTGAATGAAATTTTTTCGTAGTTTCTAAGAAAACAAATGGCCATCTAAAAATTTCAATCAGATGCATTTCGGAAAAATACGGTGTGTGTGTGGGGGGGGGGTATTCATCCTTCGATCGCTCTGAATCTTAGAAAGGGCACTAGAACATCTTATTTCCAATCCAATAAGCCCATTCCAGAGCTCTTACGACCACCCTTTCTATATATATACCTTAAATGCCCCCCAGGTATAACTTAAAACCCTTGTCCTGAGGGCTGTGGGGGAGTTATCATGTTAAAATACATAATCTCCAGACATTTCACCTACGTTGACCAACAGGCTATCTCAAAATTTTGATTGAGTGTTTTTGAGGAAATGGTGGGCGTGGGAGGGGGTTAGTTGCCCTCCAACCACTTTCGAATTTTGAAAAAGGGCACTAGCCGTTTCAATTTCCAATCGAATGCGCTATTTTCGAAGTTTTCCTTGCAATTCCTTCGTTACGAAGTGCCCTGGCCTAAGACCAAAAAATAAACTATACGCATTTCGGGATTCCTTGCCCTGAGGGCTCTGGGGGGGGGGTCCTTTCATTTACGTTGAACAAAATAACCATCTAAAAATTTTGATTGGATATGTTTGAGAAATTGGTAGGCATGGGAAAGGGTTAGTTGCCCTCCAATCACTTTCAACTATTAACAAGAGCTAAGAGCTCATATGGCACTTGTGACGAGGTCGGAAGAGCCGAGAGCTCATATGGTACGAGGTCGGAAGAGCCAAGAGCTCATTTGGACGAGGTCGGAAGAGCCAAGAGCTCATTTGGCACTTGTGAGAAGGTCAGAACCTAAAGTTAAACTTTATAGCACAAGATCCTTCTAAATATCAAATTTCATTAAGATCTGGTCACCCTTTCGTAAGTTACAAATACCTCAATTTTCAAAATTACCTCCCCCCTCCCAATTCCACCAAAGAGAGCAGATCCGGTCCAGTTATGTCAGTCACGTATCTTAGACAGGTTTCTATTCTTCCCATCCAGTTTCATCCTGATCTCACCGCTTTAAGTATTTTCTAAGATTTCCGGTCCCCCCAACTGCCCCCCCCCCCCAATTACGTTTGATCCGGTTGAGATTTAAAATAAGATATCAGAGTTACGAGGTCCTTCTAAATATGAAGTTTCATGAAGATCCGATCACTCCTTCGTAAGTTAAAAATACGTTATTTTTCTTATTTTTCAGAATTACCCCCCCCCCCCCCCCCCGCAATTGAGCGGATCCGTTCCAATTATGTAAATTACGTATGCAAGACTTTTGCTTATTTTTCCAACCAAGTTTCATCCCAATCCTTCCAATCTAAGGGTTTCCCATCATTTTAGGTCTCCCCACCCCAAACTTCCCCCAATGTCACCAGATCCGGTCAGGATTTAAAATAAGAGCTTTGAGCCACGATATCCTTCTAAAAATCAAATTTCATGGAGATCCAATCACCCATTCGTAAGTTAAAAATACCTCATTTTTTCTAATTTTTCAGAATTAACCCCCCCCCCCAACTACCCAAAAGAGAGCGGATCCGTTCCGTTTATGTCAATCATCTATCTAGGACTTGTGTTTATTTTTCCCACCATGTTTCATCCCGATCCCTCCACTCTAAGTGTTTTCCAAGTTTTAGGTTTCCCCCTCCCAACTCCCCGCCCCCGTCACCAGATCCGGTCGGGATTTAAAATAAGAGGTCTAAGACACGATATCCTTCTAAACATCAAATTTCATTGAGATCCGATCACCCGTTCGTAAGTTGAAAATACCTCATTTTTCTAATTTTTAAGACTTACTCCCCCCCTCCCAACTACCCCAAAGAGAGCAAATAAGTTCCGATTATGTCAATCATGTATCTGGGACTTGCGCTTATTTTTCCCATCAAGTTTCATCCCGATCCCTCTACTCTAAGTGTTTTCCAAGATTTTAGGTTTCCCCCCTCCAACTCCCCCCAATGTCATCAGACCCAGTCGGGATTTAAAATAAGAGCTCTGAGACACAATATCATTCCAAACATCAAATTTCATTAAGATCCAATCACCTGCTCATAAGTTAAAAATACTTCATTTTTTCTATTTTTCCGAATTAACCGGCCCCTTCTCCCCCCCCCCCAGATGGTCAAATCGGGAAAACGACTATTTCTAATTTAATCTGGTCCGGTCCCTGATACGCTTGCCAAATTTCATCGTCCTAGCTTACCTGGAAGTGCCTAAAGTAGCAAAACCGGGACTTTAGGTTTTCCCCCTCCAACTCCCCCCAATGTCATCAGATCCGGTCGGGATTAAAAATAAGAGCTCTAAGACACAATATCATTCCAAACATCAAATTTCATTAAGATCCAAATACCCGCTGATAAGTTAAAAATACTTCATTTTTTCTATTTTTTGCGAATTAACCGGGCCCCCACTCCCCCCCCAGATGGTCAAATCGGGAAAACGACTATTTCTAATTTAATCTGGTCCGGTCCCTGATACGCTTGCCAAATTTCATCGTCCTAGCTTACCTGGAAGTGCCTAAAGTAGCAAAACCGGGACAGACCGACAGACCGACAGACAGACAGACAGACCGACAGAATTGGCGACTGCTATATGTCACTTGGTTAATACCAAGTGCCATAAAAATAGCCCTTTCAATTTCCAAAAGAATGAGTCTTTTTCTAAGTTTCTTCGACAACAAATTGGCCGTCTCAAAATTTCTATCAGATGCATTTCAGGAAAAATACGAGGTGTCAGGAGGGGAGAGTATCCACCCTCTGACCAGTCTAAATCTTAAAAAGGGCACCAGGACTTCTGATTACCAATCCAATGACCCTACTACAAATTTTATACGATCACCCTTTCTATGTATACGTTATATGCCCCCAGGGCATAACTTACAACCCTTATCCTGAGGGCTCCAGGGTGGGGGTTTCATCCTCAAAAACATTATTTCGGATCTTTCAACTACGTTGAACAAAATATCAGATGTATTTTGGGAAAATAAGAGGTACGGGGGGGGGGTATCCACCCGCCCATTACTCTGAATCTCAAAGAGCGCACTAAACCTTCTGATTAGCAATCCAATGAGCTCCTTCCGAAGTTTATGCGATCACCCTTTCTATATAAACCTTAAATGTCCTCAGGACATAACTTACAACCCTTGCCCTGAAGGCTCTTGGGGGAGGGGGGCTGTCATCCTCAAAGTCATAATTTCCGGACCTTTCAACAACGTTGAACAAAATGGCTACCTCAAATTTTGATTCGATGTGTTTGAGGAAATAGCGGGCGTGGAAGGGGTTAGTTGCCCTCCAATCACTTTCGACTACTAAAAAGTGCACAAGTTTTCCCAATTTCCAATCAAATTAGCCCTTTTCTAAGTTTCTACAACAACTGCTTCGATACGAAGTTCCCTAGTCTAAAAGAAAAGAAAAAAATACATTGTGCCCACATCACTCATTACTTAGGTAGCGCTATTGCACTGCCTATGACATGACTCATTTATCACTGTCATTTTCATTTGATTTGGGAAAATTGGCTCCAATGTTGCCCCCCCAAAAAAATTCTGACAAAATTATATAGCTGCTTGACAAACTGTGTGGGCATAGTGTATTTCAATTTAGTTAGATACATTTTCAATATTTCCCAATTTTTCGCCTTTGCACCCTCAGTTTTAGTAGCAGCAGACGCAGACGCAGAAGTAGCCTTAGCTTTAGTGGCAGTAGTAGTAGCAGAAGTAGTAATAATAGTAGTAGTAGTAGAATAGAAGCTGTAGCTTTAGGATGCATATATGTTTTTATGATTAGTTCAACATCCTCCACAACAAGCCAGGTTAGTTTCAACTTCACACACCAAATAGTTCCTAAGATATTGCTGTTACACCCTTTCGATGACAAACTACAGACAAACGGCGTGTTGTGATTCAGTTCACTTCCCCCTCCTCAAAATTCCTTGAAATTTCACCTTCATACCCTTAGGCATAGTTGTAATAGTAGTCATAGTAGTAGAATTGGTATTGCTGGTAGTAGTATTAATAGTAATAGCAGCAGTAGTATTAATGTATTGTCTTTTGGTCAGTTCAACATCCCTCTCACAAAGTCCTTGAATTTTCAACTGAATACAAAAATCTATTGTTATGACATTGCTCATTATGTCCATTTGACAACCTGTATTTTCATATACTCTTTGAAATTTTCGTCTCAATTCTATTTGCCTTACAAGTAGTTGCAATAGAAGCAGCCGATGAAGCATAAGTAGTAAATGTAGTAAATGTAGCAGTGATAGTAGTATTAATAGTAGCTTGCACATACTGCCTTTTGGTCAAATGATCGTCGCCTTTAAGCATTTTCTGAAAGTTCCAACTTGAAAGTTCCAATCATTTCTTGAGTTACGCTCTTTTGACAATATACATGCACATAGCGTCTTTTGATTCAATTCAAATTTCCCTTCAATATTGTAAATGGAGTAGTGTGGTAGTAGTAGTAGAAGAAGTAGTAGTAGCAGTAGTAGTAGCAGCAGTCGTAATAGTCGTAGCAGTAGTAGTGACAGCAGTAGATCGTCTTTTTGATCATATCTCTTTTCATTTCCAGAAAGTTCTGAATACACGGTCATTCCTGAGTTACGACCTGTTGACAATCCAAATACACATTAAGTATTTTGATTTAGTTCAACGCTCCCCTCAACATTCTCTGAAGGGATCACCTGAATGCCCTTCGTCTTTTTGGAAAGTAAAGCTCATACATGCATACCTTTCTCAATAACATATAGTCTATTTAAACAATGAACGTTGGAGCGCAGGGAGGTTGACATCTTCAAAAACATAATTATTGGACCTTTCAAAAATATTGAACGAACTTTTATTCTCG
Organism: Artemia franciscana; assembly: GCF_032884065.1. Taxonomy (NCBI): domain Eukaryota; kingdom Metazoa; phylum Arthropoda; class Branchiopoda; order Anostraca; family Artemiidae; genus Artemia; species Artemia franciscana. The sequence continues at coordinate 35,545,332 of NC_088880.1, read as the reverse complement.
TAGGTGCCCTCCATAAATTTTCACTCTTAAAGGGAACTAGAACTTTACATTTCCAATCAAATGAGCCTAAACTTCAAAAGACCACCCCTTCCAAAAAAACTTATATGCCCCCGGGGCATAGCTTGCATACCTTGTCCCCAAACTCTGGGGGATTGTGTCAACCGTGAAAGCCTTGTTATATGATGTTTGCACTATTTTTTTTCAATAAATGGATGCATTCTAACGGATGCATTAGGAGAAAAAGACCATGAGAGGAGGGAGGAGAGTGGCTAGTTGCCCTCTGATCATTTTGACTTTTAAAAAAGACACTAGAACTTCTGATTCCCAATGATTTCCAATCCCCATTCGAAGTTCATGCGATTACCCTTTCCATAAAAACCTTATATGCCCCCTGATCATAACTTACAACCCTTGTCCTTATGACAGTGAGGATGGGGATGGCCATCTTCTTAGGCATAATTACTAGACCTTTCAACTACACTTGAGAAAACCTTTCAACTACGCTAAATCTTATATGCCCCCGAGGCATAACTTATTACCCTTGCCCTGAGGACTGTAAGGGGGGGTGTCATCTTCAAAGACGTAATTACTGAACCTTTCAACTGCCCTGAAGAAAATGGCTATTTAAAATTTTTGTTGGATGTATTTGGGGAAAGGATGGGGGTGGGGAGAAAGAATAAACAAAAATCCTGGTTTTGGCCTTGGACAAAGGTTTCGCGATTTAGAATAACTACATCGAAAATATAATCAAAGGTTTTAATATAAGAAACCTTGTACTAAGCTTTAATATAAAAATATGCTCATTAAAAGGTCTTCCAAAAAACTGCCAAAAATGTTGAACGATATATATATATATATATATATATATATATATATATATATATATATATATATATATATATATATATATATATATATATATATATATATATATATATATATATATATATATATATATATGTGTGTTTTCAATTACGTAAAACTTGCGAATACACAACATTCTTCGATGTCCCATTGTCTGTGCATATAAATAGATTGTCAGGTTTACCGACTCTTGAACATTCAACATATAATTGTCCATAGGAAAAACAATCCGTATTCAGATCTATACCTCATTATTCTAATGATTGCCCTTAAGCTTTGTTAATGGTGATTGCTAATCGAACATTCCCTGTGTCCCCGTCGTCATTTATATATCCCCCTGTGCCCCCCGGCGTCCCCGTTGTAGTTGTGTCCCTGTGCCCCGGTCGTCATTTGTGTCCCGGTGTCCCAGTCTGTAATTTCTCTTTGAGTGTCCCGGTCGTCATTTATATTCTCTGTGTCACGGTCGTCATTTGTGTCCCGGTATGTAATTTCTCTTTGAGTGTCCCGGTCGTCGTTTATATTCCCTGTGTCCCGGTCGTCATTTGTGTCCCGGTCTGTAGTGTCATCTTATAATGACGTCATATGCAAAGCCTTATGTACTTATAATGACGTCATAATCAAACCCACAAACAAACAAACATGCATACATACAACTTACTTTTATATATATAGATATAGTTTCTTTTTTATTTTTTTTATTTTTTAGTTTTTCTTTTTTTTTAGTTTTTAGTTTAGAGCATCTCTACATAAAAAAAAAAATTTGCTAAGAGAATGCAAGATAATTAAAAGAATTCCATATAGTAATTCTGTCACACACGATAAATGTGGTTCAGTCCTGCTTTCTAGGGCTATAATGAAAGATAGATTGAGATGGCTAGGGCATATTCTATGGATGAAGGATGATAAATTGCTGAAGATTGACCTTTTCGGCCAACCGTCTAGGGCTAAACAGAAAGCAGGTCGTCCTCGTCTGTGGTGGGATTTCCCCAGACGAATATATATGGATTTTCACAAATTTCCACGTGTCCTACCTAGGGTGGTTATCTGGATATGGGCCATCGAAATCTCCATGCCTCACATAGTTTCTTATATTTTAAAATTAAATTAAAAAAAACAAGTTTTTTTTAAATGAAAGTAAGGAACAGCATTAAAACTTAAAACGAACAGAAATTACTCCGTATATGAAACGGGCTTTTCTTCTCAAAGTCCCGCTCTTTACGCTAAAGTTTGACTCTTTGTCTTAACTCTATTTTTAAAACAGTAAAAAACTTTAGCCTAAAGAGCGGGGCGTTGAGGACGAAAAGCCCCTTTCATATACGGAGTAATTTCTGTTCGTTTTAAGTTTTAATGTTGCTCCTTACTTTCATTTAAAAAAAACTTGTTTTTTTTATTTAATTTCTGGACGTTTTTGAATTAATGCATGTTTTGATCCTGGCTCTCCGCACATAAATAATTAAAACGAAATTTGCATATTAATTAATTGCAATTTGGAAAATTCTAGGAAGATTTTGAGAAAAAAGGAGCTAGGGAGGAGGCCTAGTTGCCCTCCAATTTTTTTATTACTTAAAAAAGCAATTAGAACTTTTAATTTTTTACAAACGGTTTCATTGGTAAAAAATCCTTCCACATAACCCCCTACCCTCCATCCCACCCCCTAAACCAAAAAAAATCACCTGAAAACGTCTCTACACTTCCCAATAACCATTATAATATGTAAACACTGGTCGAAGTTTGTAACTTGCAGCCCCTCCCCCAGGGACTGTGGGGGAGTAAGTCATTCCAAAAGACATAGTTATTATGGTTTTTGATTATGCGGAACAAAATGGCTATCTCAGAATTTTGATCCGTTGACTTTGGAGAAAAATGAGCGTGGGAGGGGGCCTAGGTGCCCTCCAAATTTTTTGGTCACTTAAAAAGGGCACTAGAACTTTTCATTTCCGTTAGAATGAGCCCACTTGCGAAATTCTAGGACCACTTGGTCGATGCGATGACCCCTGGGAAAAAAAAAAACAAAACAAATAAAGACGCACCCGCGATTTGTCTTCTGGCAAAAAAAATACGAAGATCCACATTTTTGTAGATAGGAGCTTGAAATTTTTGCTCTAGAGTTCTCTGATACGCCGAATGCGATGGTGTGATTTTCGTTAAGATTCTACGACTTTTAGGGGGTGTTTCCCCTATTCTCCAAAATAAGGCAAATTTTCTCAGGCTCGTAACTTTTGATGACAAAGACTAAATTTGATGAAACTTATATATTTAAAATCAGCATGAAAATCTGATTCTTTTGATGTATATTATAGCATCGAAATTCCGTTTTTAGGGTTTCGTTTACTATTGAGCCGAGTCGCTCCTTACTACAGTTCGTTACCACTGTTTGAAACACAGGTCAAAGTTTGTAACTTGCAGCCCCTCCCACGGGGACTGGGGGGAGTAAGTCGTCCCTAAAAACATAGTTATTAGGTTTTTCGACTATGGTGAATAAAATGGCTATCTCAAAATTTTGATCCGGTGACTTTTGGGGAAAAATGAGCGTGGGAGGTGCCTAAGTGCCCTCCAATTTTTTTTGGTCACTTTAAAAGGGTACTAGAATTTTTAATTTCCGTTAGAATGAGCCCTTTCGCGACATTCTAAGACCACTCATTCGATACAATCACCCCAGGGAAAAAAAAAAACAAATAAACACGCAACCGTGATTTGTCTTCTGGCAAAAAATGCGAAATTCCACATTTTTGTAGACAGGAGCTTGAAACTTCTGCAATGAGGTTCTCTGATACGCTGAATTTGATGGTGTGATTTTCGTTAAGATTGTATGACTTGGGGGGGGGGGGTGTTTCCCCCAATTTTCTAAAATGAGGCAAATTTTCTCAGGCTCGTAACTTTTGATGGGTATAACCGATCTTGATGAAACTTATATATTTAAAATCAGCATTAAAATGTGATTTTTTCCGATGTAACTATTGGTATCACAATTCCATTTTTTAGAGTTTCGGTTACTATTGAGCTGGGTCACTCCTTACTACAGTTTGTTACCACGAACTGTTTGATATACATTAGAACCTGTTTTTATTTTACTACTTTGAGATACATACCCCCTCCCTTTAAAATAGATTTCCCCAAACGTACAAATGCTTGAGTTTTTAATATTTCCGCGTGGTTTTCACAAAAGAATTTCAGGGGGGAGACATCCTTGGTCGATTAGGCAGGAACTCCTCCTTATTTACCCCCCCTTGAACCGACATGACAACCCCTAAAAAACAAAAAAAAATTAAAAACAATAATAACTCACCACTTAACAGTTTACAGCAGGAGTTCCCAAATTCTGGGTCTGAAATAAGGTGAATCACTTAAAAATTTTGATTTCTATCTAGTCTAGAATAATTGCAAACAAAATTAACTTCTGCCTCACCAATTAACTGACACGAACTAAGCATACCAGTAAAGAAAAAATTAGAATTAATATTTCAAAAACATTGAAAATGTGAAACAAACTTCAGAATATTCCAATTACACTGAAAAATAGTGACCACGACGCAATGTCAATCCTATTAAAGCATGGAGGACAACAAAATGTCGTAAAAGTTTGAAAGCTAACAGTCTGTTGATTCTCAAAGACAACTATACCTTTGAAGGAAAGCTACACTAGATGTTTGGCGCCGTATGCTTTTACCTTATTTTTTACTGATTTTTCGCCCCATTTTCTGTTTTTGATTTCACGCCTGTTACCACCAAAATCTATATTACTGCACATAGAGGTCTTTTCATGAAAAACTGAATTCTTGATTTTTTTTTAATGTATGTATGGATGTATAAGATTCAAATTTAGTCATTTCCATTATCCTTCATTTTCATTGGCCTTGGTACTTTTAAATGATTATAATATCTTAAATAAAATATACACAATTGAGAGACACAACGTTACGTTCACAGCTTGTAAATTAGTTAATTTTTCTTTTTATTTTTATTTCTTCGCTTGTATGTGAAGTTTTTATGGCAGTACCACATGTTCATCAGAGTTACGAAATTGATTGGTGCTAATTAGTTAAGTGTGAAAAGACTTTTCGTCCATAAAAAGTTTGAAAGCTAACAGTCTGTTGATTCTCAAAGACAACTACACCTTCGAGGGAAAGCTACACGAGGGATGTTTGGCACCGTATGCTTATAGCTTATTTTTTTTTACAGATTTTTCGCCCCATTTTCTGTTTTTAACTTGACGCCCGTTACCACCAAAATCTATGTTACTGCACATAGAGGGCTTTTCATGAAAAACTGAATCCTCGATTTTTTTTTTTTTATTTTTTATAATGTATGTATGGATGTATAAGATTCAAATTTAGTCATTTCCATTATCCTTCATTTTCATTGGCCTTGGTACTTTTAAATGATTATAATATCTTAAATAAAATATACACAATTGAGAGACACAACGTTACGTCCCACAGCTTGTAACTTAGTTCATTTTTCATTTTGTTTTTATTTCTTCGCTTGTATGATGGGATTTTCCCAGTTGCTTGTGTCAATTAGTTCTCACTTTTCCACATTTCCGCGTTCCACATTTTATATTTCCTCAATTCTAAGACTCCACAAAGGATTGTTAGGACAGGAAATTTTGCGTTGAATGCGATGGAGGTGGTGCGCAAACGTTACAATTAGAAGTATATACAGTTTGCTTTCGAGTCAAATGTTTTAGTAGTTAGACAGAGGCAGTCACGACTTTTGTAAACGGCCCTCGGGTCTTCCAATACAAGTCAACCAAGTAATTTATTTCTAATCAGGCACAAAAAGAGAATACTTCCAGGGGAAGGCGGACGCATTTTGGGGAAGAAGAAACTGGTCAAAGTAGAAGACAGAGACATGTATAAATGTTGAAAGAATATCAAAGATTCCAGAAAGGTTCCAAATTGAAAAGCTCCTTGCCTTAACTAAATAGCAAAACACTTGTTGGAATTTCTTTTTAGGTGGGATCAAAATGGTAAATCCGGCCTACCATAACTAAGACGTAAACTAGTCAAAATTTCAAATTGGACAGTTTTCCCAAAAGAAAAAATAATCATAGCCATTCGACGAAAAGCTCTGATTTCTTTCGTACAGGCTCCTCGATTTCGTAAAATATCCTAGGTTCCCCTTCAAAGATGCTATTACTGAGTAGCCGCTCAAAATTAGCGTTGAGGCTTTTTCCAAACATTTCTTTAACTCACAAGAGGTATGAGCCAAGTGTTTTGCAAAATTTATAAGAATGGAAAAGGGTAACAGCACCGAGAGGGAACATGCCCAAAGCTATCTAGCCTTTAGCTGCTTTGTTCAATCAAGGGCACTAAACGCTTGGTACAGTGCTTAAATCGGTCATCACAAGGGAAAAAATGTTAACCGGACCCACTTGCATTGAGGGTCACCCAGTATATGATATATTTGTTCAGAGGTTCTAGGTTCAGGGGCATAATTTCGTCAAAATCCTGGGGGGAGGAAGAGAGTTGGAGCCGATTTTTCCAAGTCAGGTGAAAATGACCGTGTGAAAAACAAAAATGAGTCACATAGTACCATAAAGGCAAAGGTATACTAAAGAAAACTTATATATTTCTGTGGATGCTTGAATTGTCAAGACATATCTTAGTTTTGAAAAGATTTTTGAACACGCTAAATTTCAGCTGGGAGGGCAAACTGGGGTCTGGAGGATAGTTCCCCCCTGCCACATAGCATATTACGTATATAATTACGCATAGCATATAACCTTGTTCAGGTTAAAACTATTTGGTAAAAAGAAATCTTTTATTTTTTATGTAAGAAAATACAGGTGCTGGAATATCACCCTTATTCTAAAACGTCATGAATAAACTGAGTAACAACTAAAGGCGAATGTTGGGAAGAATGGTTTCTCCTTTAACTAAATAGTCATTTGATACAGAAATTTATCTTTCCTAGAAACGAAATGTGATAATTATATAAACAACATTAAATAAGTTTAGAAAAAGTTTACTGAAAATTTGCTCACTTTCTTCAGTCGAATTTGATAAGTATTTCCGATACAGCTTATTCTTTACATTTACAGACTTAAGTATAATTGGTATAATCCAAGGTTTAGTAGACTATTTGAGCCTTCTATTTGTAATACAACGGTAAGGGCACGCCGGGTCAAGGGTATTTTAAAAATTTTTTAAAAACATACTCGCAGCCTCATCCAGATCTTCGGACTCATAATAGGGTAAAAAATCGGCATCCCTCAACGACTCCTTTAGTTTAGCGGTAACCATAACTCTTACTTTTCGCGGCTGCCAGTTAACAGTTGCCTTACCACCGATAATTAGATCACCCACCACCATAAAATGATCTGATGTGTCGTCAATGACGACTTTATGTTCCAACTTGAATATTCGTGAAATATTGTCAATAAGAGACCGGGATGTTTCGGTAACTCTAGTAGGTACACGACATGCAGGGAGACATCCGGCGGCTAAAAATGTAGACAGCATTTCCGAAGTTATGTCGTGTGTTAATTACTTGTGCTACGGTTGCTAAGGAATAAGGATATATCAACATTAAAATCACCCATATTGATAGACTTACGGTATTTACACGACAGTATATCAAGACATTCCTGTATAGTTCCAGTATACCTTTCCGCGCTTCCATTTGGAGGACGATAACACACACACAAAATTATTGGTTCTTGGTTAAACTCAATTTCTACCGCTAAAATTTCGAACAGCATCTCCACGTTCGAATGTTCCACATCACTAATAATTTTAACAGATACTGATGACTTGACAAAAAGTCCAAGTCCTCCTTGCTGGCGGTTTTTACACATGAATTTATAACAGCAAAGATTAACTAACGTTCAGTTATAGAATTTAAGTTTCACACAAACCAAATACGTCCAATTTACTAGACGAAATAAAAGAAAAAAAATATTATTTAATTTACCATTGAGACCACAGCAGGTCAGGAACACCAGCCGAAAATCACCGTGAAAAAAATGTGTACTAGACAATTCATTGGGAGAAATATACTTGTTACATGGTGAATTCATTACTTCCAAATCGAGATATTCTGTTCCGGAAGATGAATTAGAAAAATATCCTTAAGATCAAGCTAGTTATTCTGAAAAGAATCAAACTTCTCAATCCCATGCCGGCGGGTTGACTTACTTTGAATTTAACTCAACTAACCATATATCCTGGAAAGCCTGGAAAGCCTAGTTCGTATGTTGCCTGTTACAGCTATAGCTGCCGTAAATTACAGTTTGTCGGGATATAATTCCAATAACAAAGAATAGCTACAGCAGGAATCTGGCTATTTGGAATATTCTGCAACTTCAAGAAATACAGAAAAAAAATACGCAACTTACATAAAAATAGGACGAATATTCCAAAAATCTATAAAAATCCCCAGACCGTTTTGCGGGAGGATGCACTGACATATTAACCCAGCCATCCATGGTATGTACCTGATTAATAACTATATTTTTAGTCCTTATGAACACTCTTACTTAAAAACATTTTGTCGGTTTTCCTTATTTACCCTCCCTGACCCTGGACAGAAAAAAAACGACTGAAAATACAGTAGGCTTATTCATAAGAATAGACGAAAATATAAACGATTGAACGATACAAATGGATCGAATATTATTTCAATCGCCGGTTTTCAACATCAAAAACCTAGAACAGGCATATTAGAGCAGAAAAACCTAACAGAGTTGCAAAAGGCAGAAAAAAAGCCTTTTAAAATCCCTTGACGAAATGACGTATTTTCATTTATGTCTCCAGCTCCAAAAGCGAATAAACAAATCAGTATGTTGTGACTTCCTTGAAAGAAACGAAAATGCATATACTAGGTTTTGGCGGAAAAGAGCTGATTTTCTATTTACTGAATTCTGCCCCATTATCTGAGAAGCCAACACTAGACTTTGATTTATAATATCTGTCAAAATTTGGTTGAAAACGCCATTTAGTTGAAGATGATTTTGGCATTAACTTACTGTGTGAAAACTTCCAGACACGAATATTCTAAGTAACACTGAAGCCTAAGACCACCGAAGTTACATGTTTACAAACAAAACATATAAACAAGGAGCTTTAAGATAGATTTTTTAACCGAAAATTTTGATAGAACTAACCAACCCAGTTCTGAAGACACGGAAGACGGTCTCATTGAGTCCTTATTCGGAAAATATATTCATGATACCGAGGATATTACTAAATCCAATCAGAGAAATAGTTGAAAAAAAAACTCCAAAATAAAGACAAAACAATAACTAACATACACGTTTATTTTATCACCTTTTTTCTTCTTAAAATTAGGTCATTTGAATTTAGAATACATTTCGAAAGTAAAACAGTTCAAAATAGGGATGGAAACTTTTAATTGACAGTGAACAGATATAAAAAATTTTTAACTGGATATTTCGAACACATATACAGTGTTCATCATCAGCAGTAAAACTACTGTTGAAGTTGTTTTACTGCTGACGATAAACACTGTATATGTGTTCGAAATATCCAATTAAAAATGTTTATATCTGTTCACTGTCAATTAAAAGGTTTCATCCCTATTTTCAATTGTTTTACTTTCGTCATGGAAAGGCAGTGTGGTCTTCGAAGTTATCTAGAATACATTTTTACAAAAAAAAAATTATAAACAAGGAGAAGATATATTCTTTTTAAGGGAAGAAAAATCCTGAGCTTCACCATATGCCGAAAAAACAGTAGGTGCTCTCTTAGAACCCTTACTCAAAAATATTAGAACCCTTACTCAAAAATATTTTTAGAAAACGGACGACTTTACTAAATCCAACAAAAAGAAAAACAATTGGAAAAACTCTATAACAAGGACGAAAAAACCTAATTTGCATGTCTGTTTCGGAAAATGCTCACATGTTATCCCGACCACACTCAAGAAGTTTGATCTGTTTAAAATTGTTTTCTCTGTTGGTTTCTCTATGTGCATTCGGAGATAATCAGCTTAGCCTAAGCGAAATAAACTACTATGTAGTTATGTTTTAATTAAATGTTTAATATAAAGTTGGTTAGGTATTTAATATGATGCATTCTGGGCGACCTGCTATCCATAGTTCTCTGTTGTAGTTCCCATAATTTTGTAACGAAAGTATTATATTTTCATCATATTTTGGTAGGCTATAATTCTTCATGATTAACTTAACTTCACTTCTTGAATGTGGTCGGGATAACACTTAAGTACCCGGGAAATATCTTTCAAATTAAGCCATTTAGGTTTAGATTACCGTTAAAATTTTCCGCATATTGCAAAGGGTAGAGACAGTACCCTAAAATACTTATGCTGGCATCAAGCAGAAGTCAAACCCGATTAGGCAGGTGGGTTTCAAGTCACCCAGTAAAGAAAACTGTCTTCGTTCAACAGAATATTCGGCTCGCTTCCGTTTCGAATGAGATTCCGTTGAGAAATTTGGTTTGTCTTGCCACTAAAACTGTATTTCAAATAACTAACAGCTTACTATTTATAAACAGGAAAAAATATGCCACTAGTAACCAGGGCTGAATCCAGGATTCTTTTTTTTTGGGGGGGGGGAGAGTTATACAAAATAATTTTTTCGGAGGAAGGTAATAAAAAATAACTTTAGAAAACGCATCAAATATTTATTTATATTCATTTTTGTTGCGTTTTTAACGAGTTAGACAAACATTTCAGGGAGGGGGTCAAACCCCTTACTCCCCCCCCCCTGGATACGGCCTTGCTAATAGCCTAGACTCAATCAAATATGCAGCAAAAGATTGTTTTTTTAATTTGTCACAGACCTCAGATAACTTCGTTTTCAGTCCGACATACCATCTGAAGTTCAAATTACAATGCCATTGGTCATTTTCATTTCACCAAATACACAAAGTATCCCACATGCACGCAGGGTTCTTTTCGAGGGGGGCAATAATATCAATATTATATTATAATATTAATTTCATTATATTATATTATTATATTAATTTCATTATATTATATTATTATAATTATTAATATTATATTATAATTATAATATTAATATTAAAAACTAATTTCATTTGATAAGTTGAATAAGATGAGCCCAAGAATACAAGAAAACTAAGGTTTTTCGGAGGACTTGGCCATGACCTAGCACGAATAGTGGCGTCAATTGATGGATGGATGGGGCAGGGGCTCATGTGCCTCCCTAAATTTTGAAAAATACGTCTTCAGAAAATCTCTACGACCAAAAAAGAAAATCATTTAATTTTTTGTACAGCCTATGTCAATTGATTTTACATTGGTTGTACGAAAGATTTGTACAAAAGGTACGAAATGATTACTTCATTTTGTTAGAGCTTCATGTCAGAAGATACTCTACGGACCTACTCAACATTACACAAGATTTTTATCTACATTTGCTTTGTGTTTGATCACCGCATTGGATTTTATTAGTACAAAAAAACAACTTGGCTTATCAGATGTGACTTACTTTTGTTTTAGTTTGTGTAAAGCATTTTTTTTTTTTCGTGCGTTTTTTTAGTAGGCCAATGTGTTAATTGTACAACATTGTTGTTTATTTTATTTTTTTGGTTGATCAAGCTTTCCGGATGCAAAGCTGAAATATCTGTACTTTTATTAGAACATGCAAATTTTTCCCTTCTTATTGCAAAAATTTAAGGTAATTACGTGCTAGTTCGACAACACTCAAGAAATGAAGTTAGGTTAGCGCTAATGAAATAACCTAAAATATAATGAAAATATAATACTTTAAAACAAGATTATTTAAATTGCAGCAAAGAATTATGGAAGGGGGGACGCCTAGAACCCAACATATTAAATACCTAACCTAACCCAATCAAAATACTATCTCTAAATATTAAATATTTAATAAAACATAGCTTCAATGTAGTTTATTTCAGCGAACCTAAGCTAATTGTTTACGTATATAGTATGGTAAACCGGTTTGCAGCAGCAAAATTTTTGAGTGTTGTCGGGCTAACAATTAAGTACCAAATTCAAATTTCACACCCTAATATACTTTGAATTCTAATAACACTCACAAGAGATTCAAAAAAGACTAACCTTATGCAACGAAACGACCTAAAATATCCCCAGATTATGCCCCAAACATAGAACAAACTACAGAGCTCTAGCAATACAGTTGATTGATCTCTGCTCGGCAATCCGGGGCCAAAGGTTCAATCCGAAATGTTAAGGGGCCTGGAATAACATGGGGGAGAGGGGGCTAATCCCCAAGTGACCAGAGAAGATGAAGAAGAAGAAGGTTCCTGTACACTACAAAGTGAGTATGACTTTGGTTTCGAGTTCAACATTTGAGTAACTTTGAACTTCACACCCTATCAGAAGGGCCCAGAGGGGTCTTTTGACCATCCTTTCGCTCGAATGACCTTTGTTATTACAAGTCGTTCTTGTTTTTGAAGAAACGTCAGAAAGTTCGTAAAAAGAAGTGAATACCATAAATTCTATGACAAAAGGACATAAAATCATAACATGTTGTTTTGGCCAAATGTACTAAAAGTTGAATTAATGAAATGTGTTTGTTTCCGGAAACTCACTTTATATACATGCTTAAGAGTGTAGTAATTTTGCCAACTGTATTTTCGTCGAAAAACAAAAGACAAGGCAAAACAATGTCAAAAAGACTCCTGAATGGAGATTCGAAATCTCCTGAAGTTCGAATTTTGTTCCGATTCTTTAAGAACGATCCCTGAATCACTAAGGCTGTTTAATTAGAATAAATAGCTCTTTTGAAAGTACTAAAAAAAACTTTAGCGTAAAGAGCGAGGTATTGACGAGGAAGCGAACTCCCTTATAAACGTAATAATTTCTGTCAATCAATCAATCAATTTGTTAATACTAAAAGAAAAACTATTACAAAAGTAAAGCGGTTACTAGGCCCAGGAAGCTTTGCTTGTAATGGACCACAGAGAACAAGCATAAAACACTTTTATAAAATATATACAAAAAAAAGCAAAAAAAAAAAAAAAACACTGGAACAAGACAAGGACATTTAACAGATAGAAGAATTTCAGTGCGTTTTAAGTTTTAATGTTGCTCCTCACTTTCAGTTGAAAAACACTTTTTTTTATTTAATTTATTATCGTTTTTTTTTAAATAATGCTGGGAAATCCGACGCCCTCTTCATGGAACATGCCCTTCCCCCATGAAAAAAACAACTCCATATAGCCCACGACCCCCTCCCACCAGAAAATTTTCTCCCTGAAAACGTCTGCATACCTTGCGGTAATTTATACTATATGTGAATAATGGGCAAAGTTCACAACCTGCAGCCCTTCCCCAGGGACTGTGGAGGACTAAGTCATCCTCAAAGACATAGTTATTAGATTTTTTGACCATGCTGAACAAAATGGCTATATCAAAATTTTGACCGGATGACTTTGGCAAAACATTAGCATGGGAGGGGGCCTAGTTGCCCTCCAATTTTTGATGACTTAAAAAAGGCACTAGAACTTTTGATTTCTGTTTGAATGATCCCTCTCGCAATATTCTAGGACCACTGGGTCAATACGATCACCCTTGAAAAAAAGAACAAATAAAACGCATCCGTGATGCATCCGTGATCTTTCTTCTGGCAAAAAATATAAAATTGCACATTTTTGCAGATAGGGACCTGAAACCTCTGCATTAGGGTTCTCTGATGCATTGAACCTGATGGTGTTATTTTCAATAAGATTATATGCCTTTTAGGGGGTATATCCACCTTTTTTTTCGAACATAAAGCAACTTTTTCTCAGGTTCGTAACTTTTGATGGGTAAGACTAAACTTGATGAAACTTGTGTATTTAAAATCAGAATAAAAATTCGATCCTTTTAATGTATCTATTGGTATCAAAATTCCGTTTGTTAGATTTTTGGTTACTATTGAGCCGGGTCGCTACTTATTTACAGTTCGTTACTACGAAATGTTTGATTCTTGTTTGGCCATATAAATGAAGTTTTCATTTTATTCAAAAAATTTTGTTTACTTGACCTACTTAGTAATGAGGTTACTTTGTAATATTGCAAAAAGTTTTGTCAATGGAAAGGAAAAACGAGCAATTTATTTTCCTAATCCTCAATGAAATATTTACAGAGACCAAGATTGTCCAACTTTTAGTTTCTTTCACGTGGCTGAATTGAAAGAATTATATTTAGCATTTCACGCTAATTCTCTTCTAGATCATATTAATATACATAATCAAAACCACGGAAATAGTAGTTTTGCCAAGTGTTATGTCATAGAAAAAGCAGAATGTACTGATGCTAAATATCAACCATTCCTGAATTAGGATTTCTGCTTTTGTGGAGATCAAGTTGGTCCAACTTCGTGGGTGTCAGTCTAAAGCTCAAGAACAGACGCGGCATCTTTTTCGCTGTTTCAAAGGAATTCAAACTTTTGCCAGAAGCGCAATAAGTCGCAAGAAAGAAGCGCACCTGTACTCAAGAATTATCCCCTCAGGATTAGTATGTAGCCCCTCCTGGAAAAAATACAAGATTGAGGCCCGAGAGTTCAATTTTCGCATTTTATCCTCCCCCCCCAAAAAAATTTCCTATTCCCCTTTCCCAGAACATTCGCAAGTAGCCTATTGCATAGAGGAGGCCGAATTTAAAAACCCTATAGATTGGCAAATTAAGTGGGAAATCTAAGTCTTGACTTTTTTGACTTGACTTTGGTCTGTTGCCAGGCTCTGCTCGGCTCAGAGAGTAATGTCTGCCTCCTCCATCCGCTTCAGTCCAGCGCAAGTCGTTTGTGCTTCGCTCGATCTGATGTTTGCCATCACCAGAAACTCGGACAGGCTATCGGACCATCGTTTCTTGGGTCGGCCGCGGGGTCGCTTCCGACCGACTTCCGTAGGGTCAAAGTGAAAGATCATCTTTGCGGGTAAGTGCAGGGGCATTCGAAGTAGGTGTCAGAACCATCATAGGGTACGCTCAGCTGCTTGGATAGAAAACCTAGACTGCTTGGTGAGCTGCAGCAGCTTCTCATTACTCATGAAATCAAACCACCTTTTTTTCAGGTAGGTAAAGGTAGGTAGGTATGCGTTTATTTAATCCAAAAAAAACTACTAAAATTCTACTTACAATCAATAATATACTGCTCAATTTAGGGACCTAAAATGTCCCTGTTCAGCAGCAAAATAACAACATATGAATGATAACTATTCATTCAAAATCAAAGAAATACGCAGAGAAAAAAAAACAAAAAACAGATGAAACACTATGCAATCTCCAAACAGCCATCTCTCATGTAAAAAAAAAAAAAAAAAAAAAAAAAAAAAAAAAAAAAAAAAAAAAAAAAAAAAAAAAAAAAAAAAAAAAAAAAAAAAAAAAAAAACAATAGGCCTATAATTTACAGTTTATTCAAAAAATAATTTTTTATTCTTGCTTTAAATAACATAAGGTTTTCACACCACCTAACACTCTCTGGAATGAGTTCCAAATATCAACACCTACATGTTTAATCATAAACCCAGATCTCGTTGTATCACTATTCAACTGTTCAGAGTTCCTAGTAGAATAATGGTAATAATTTGAATTACATCGATAGAAACTTCTAAAATACTGAGGAGAAAATCCATTTAAAACCTGGTATACAAAAATTAAAATCTGCTGAGACTTAATAAAATCAATATTCAAAATCTCAAAATCTCTAAAACAATATCTAGTACTACCACACGCAAGACACCCACCCAAACTTCTAATTGCCTTATTCTGCATAATCCGGACCCTTTTCACATGACAAGAAAAATTGCTTGCATACAATGAACAACCATACACTAAATAAGGATGAACAATTGAATCATAAATTGCTTTCAGAAGATGTAGACGAAAAAAAATATAAAATCTTCTTAAAATACCAACTCCGCGAGCCAATTTTGAAGATAAAACTTTGCAATGATGAATCAAACTAAAATTTAAATCAAAATAAAATCCTAGATATCTACATTGAAAAACCTGACTAATGGAAACACCTTGTAAAAGAATAGGCTACTATGACAATTATTTACAACTTTACCAATACGACTAAAAATCATATAATTAGTCTTCTCAATACTCACTGCAAGAAAACTATGCTTTGTGAACTGAGATAAATTCTCCAGAGCTACATTAGTTATCTCTATAAGATCCTCCACGGATTTCCCAATCAAGGAGGCACACTCGTGCCTCTTTAAAGAGGCGAACCACGACAATGTTAAGCGATCTTCGGTTCCAGTGGTCGCAGAGGAATGGGGAGGGATGCATTTCGTAGCCCGAGCTCCAACTAAGAAACCTGCCAAATTTCATCCCCCTCCGACTTTTCCTTCATGGGGAAAATCTGTTATCAAACAATAACTTGTCTGATAACAAGCATAACAGCAGCTTGGCGCAGCGGAAGCGCGCTGGGCCCATAAACCGGAGGCGGGTGGGTAAAAACCACTAGCTGCTAAATTTTTAATTAAGCTGCTAAACTATTAAAATTATCAAAATTAGATAATTTTGTCAGTTTGAATTTATTGATACAGAAAGCGAGAAAATAAACATGGAAAATTATTATTAAATTACATCCGCCATGGATTGTAGAAAAACGTACAGAAATAATATGAAAAAAACTTCGTTTTCTTAAAGAGTTAAAGAGGCTGCGTCCCAAAGTCGAACCTTAAAACGTACAGGAATTAGGAGAGGCAGTTGGGGGGCTGCCACCCCCCAACCCCCCCCCCCCCCTTTTAAAGACTCTTTTGTACAGGTTTTTTGTTGTGGGGAGCTGCCACCCCCGCTCTTGGCTTCGGAAAGGCCCTCTTTTAATTAACAAAAAATTGAAATGAATAAATAATGGAATAACTTCGAAAAATGTTAAACACAAGAGGACAGGAGAACCATTGCGCCGAAACTAGTAATTAGTAACAATGAAGTCCCCCCACAACAAAAAACCTGTACAAAAGAGTCTTTAAAAGGGGGGGTTTGGGGGGCGGCAGCCCCCAACTGCCTCTCCTAATTCCTGTACGTTTTAAGGTTCGACTTTGGGACGCAGCCTCTTTAACTCTTTAAGAAAACGAAGTTTTTTTCATATTATAACAGTAAGCGCTGTGTCATCTGCGACTGCGAATGATGTAGCAACGGCATCAGGAAGGAAAAAACACATTGTATCCACGTATATCAGAAACAGTAAAAGGTAACAAGCTTATAGGTCGCCAGTTCGTCATGTCTTGCTTATTGCCTGATTTGAACAGTGGGAATTGGCCGACTTCAAGTGACAGGTTAGCGAGGTAAAGAAGACATGGTAGTAGATACACTGAAACTACTTTGAATGCTTTCAGATTGAAACCGTCAATACCAGCGGCATTTGACTTTAAATTCTTCACAGTTTTTGCTAACTCTTCAATTGACGCTTTGAAGAGGAATATGTCTTTGGGGACGACTTACACTCCACAGTCCCCGTGGGGGGGGTTGCAAGTTACAAACTTTGACCAGTGTTTACACATAGTAATGGTTGAGGGGAGGAACAGCATTAAAACTTAAAACGAACAGAAATTATTATGCATATGAGGGGTTCACCTCCTCCTAATACCTCACTCTCTACTCTAAAGTAATTTTATTAATTTCAAATATTTATTCTACGGCCTTTGTGATTCAGGGTTCATTCTTAAGGAATTGGGACAAAACTTAGGCTTTAGTGTAAAGAGCGAGGTATTGACGAGGGGGCGAACCCCTCATATACGTAATTAAAAACATTAGAATTTAGAAGTTCGTTACGCAAGTTAATTCGTAAGTTACGTATATTTTTACTAATAAAAATGTTCCTAAAAATTAAAAGTTCTAGTTGCCTTTTTAAATAACCAAAAAATGGAGGGGGGAATTAGGCCTACACTCCCGCTCCTTTCTTTCTCAAAATCGTCAAATCAAAACTATGAGAAAGCCATTTAGCAAAACAAAAATTAATGTGCGAATTTTGTTTTAATTATTCATGTACAAGGAGCCAAAATCAAAACACGCATTAATTCAAAAGATTTCAGAAATAAAATTTTAAAAAACAAATTTTTTTAACTGCAAGTAAGGAGCGACATTAAAACTTAAAACGAGCAGAAATTATTCCGCATATGAATCGGGTTGTCCCCTCCTCAACGCCTCGCTCTTTACGCTAAAGTTTTTTATTGTTTTAAAAAGCAGAGTAGTGAGAAAGAGTCAAACCTCAGGGTAAAGAGCGGGGCGTCGAGGAGGGGACAACCCCTTTCACATACGGAATAATTTCTGTTCATTTTAAGTTTTAATGTCGCTCCTTACTTGCAGTTAAAAAAAAACTTGATTTTTTTTATTTAATTTATCTATTAAGGAGCCTCAGAGATTAGATGACCAGGATGTGATAGGCTACTTTTGTGCCTTAACTGGATCTTTGACGGAAAACCGGTCAGACGACTATGATCTTATCTAAAATATCTTTCGTATTTTGAAAATACGTTGCACAAACTATCAATTTCGATATGTTTTTAATTCTGCATAAGTTTGTACTACAGGTTTGATAAAAACTATTTGTCTCAGAGGTTAAAAAAAAGGTACGTTAAACGATTTCATTTTTATTTTGTGGCAAAAATTGGTACAAAAACACATTTTATTTTTCACTTCCATTACATATAAACCGTCTTTGCATCAAAGTGAACCTTGTTCTAGGGAAAGTCCTATTTGTGATACACAGGCTAAAATAGGGCCTTTTTTGGCATGAGTGGCACAAAATATCCGGTGAACATCTTTGCCTTTGGCTCTTTCCATTCTCATAAGGTTCTAATTTGGACGGTGCTCAAACTCTGTTTGATATTTTTTACATACTTGTAATCATATTTATTTAAAAATTAAAACGAGCCTAAAATAATGGTCACCATTGCTGGAAATCCGTCCTAGCCAAGTGGATTAGTGCGCTGGATTTAGAATCCTTTGTCCGAGAGGGCTAGGGTTCGAAACCTAGTGTACCAAATTATTTGGTTTGGGACGGGGTCAGTAGCGTGACTTAGTAAGCTCAGCCAGAGTCGACCCAGCTCTAAATGGGTACCAGGAGAAATCTGGGGAGGGTAAACAGGAAGGGTTTGCGAAAGTACAGGATGGTTGGCCCCCAGCCCCCCGTTGCATTTCTTGGCTGAAGGCCGAAGAAACCGATATCGGCACCGCTTGTAGGGACTGCAGAGTCCAATGCCGTATTCTTTACCTTTTTATTGCTGCAAATCAGCTGAATCTATCGGGTATATAGTGGCCCATAAGCAAGAAATGCTGAAGTTTTCTCACTAGAGTGTTGTTTTCTTATCCAAAACAAGTGTTTCTGTTACTTTTCTGGATTTTATCTTTTCTGGAGAGGGGGGGGGGGTTATAAAAAATTTGATAATTTGAATAGAAAGTACCCAGAAATCGAAAGAAATTCAGGCTCTTTGCTTGGTAGCAGCTATTGCCTAAATCATGATGAAGAATATTTTTGACAAAACTTTTCAGAATTGGTCATTATACTTGCATTATATAATATATTTATCTACAAAATTTCCGAGTGTTTATTATGTAACCGATAAGTATCCTTAGGTTATTCTTTAAGACAAGGCTAATAAAACAGCTTCAACCATATATTGGCGACAAAATACATTGAAGAATTGTATCCCCTTCTCGCTTTCGTTTGTTTTATTTTGTGACTGCTCAACCAAAAAAAGACTTAGAGGTATAACTTCAAAACCCTTTTTTCAGAGCTCTTTCGCATGGAAATCCCATCAAATTACCCTGTTGAAACATCACTAGAGAGATTCCTTAAAAATCACCTATGTTTTCGTCCTTTGGCTCACAGACGTTTTCAAAACATTTCGTTTCGGAAGCCATCGTGAACAGCGTTGCCAGCTTGGTACAATTGTACCGTTTTTATACAATTTGGAGGTTCTGGTACAATAAGGTACATTTGACATTTTTTCGGTATTATCGAAAACTTTCTTCTTGTTGTGGCAAAATTTTAACCTGCTGTCCAGATTGTACAAATACTGTCATGATACAATTTTACTTTGAAAACTGGTAGTTTACTTCAAACCATTGGCAACGCTGATCTTGAATTATTTTATAATTTCAACACTTTGTGAATTTTTTTTCTTTTGCAGCAATTTTTTCTGCGAACCTGCAAAATTTTCTAAGACCCAGTGGCGCGTCACGACCCATTTTGAGAAGCGCTGGACTTGTTATAGTTTGAGTCCTGACAACTACATTAGATCTCTCCAGAAAAATTCACACACGTGCATTAAATGATATTTTACTGCATTAGCTAATATCTAAAAATCTTACCTGCATGCCACAGAGTCGAACGCCCAGCGAAGCGGAAGTACTAGCAGCGCATTTGGCAATTTGCCGAACTTTCTTTTCCGCAGATGCGTCGTCACCATGCTGACGAGTACCCATTTTTAGATCTAAAACGCATGGATGAACGAATTTCGACGCCACATTTTCCAATAATAAGAAAACTGTAAATAAAAAAAAAATGTAAACATTTGAAATAGGAAAAGTTTATAAGAGGATGAGATTTGAGTTCAAGACCATTCGAGAAAGAAACCTGCAAGGACAGGTCTCACAAATTCTCCCCCCCCCCTGGATCCCATGATTTTTGGTATTTTCCCTCTTGATTTTCGCAATTTTTACTCCGATTCTACCTAATTCACCAAACTTCTTTTTTTGCTGGTTTGAAGAATATAGATGCTACAGTGAAGAAAAACACGTCTAGCTAAAAAGACTGTAAAAAAAGCCTTCTTCATTATTCATTATTCAGGAGACACCCAGGAATTCATTCAATTTACAGGTAAACGGGTTGAAATAACTGAGACACATTGGGAGATAGATAGAATATGTATAATTTGGGCAATATATTTGCACATGGGGGGGGGGGTAAGTATAGCAGGGCTGCATGCAAAATGTAATCTAGCGTAAAGTAACCAGTATAACAACTCTGTATATCTAATATTTAATTAAAATATACCTATTTTGAATGAAACGTTTTCAGCCGAATTCAAAAAAGCTAGCTATTAAGCCAGAAAATTGCTGCAAAAGTCGTTGGTTTTGTTCGAAACGCAATCAAGTTTCTTCTGCAAGCATTATTCAAACAAGGCCGTATCCAGGAGGCCTAGGGAATTAGAACATTCTCGAAACGTTTTTCCAGCTCGTAAAAACGTAACGAAAATGGTCATAAATAAATTTGTGATGCGTTAAAAAAAATTTTGCAACTCCTCCACATCCCGAAAAAAATTTAGACAGGTTCTTGTATTCAAATCATGGAGGTTCCTTTTTTAAGACAAACCGTAGATTTACATAAAAACTAACAGAGAAGCAATATTCACTCGTCGTGGTAATTAGTTGCCAAATTAAGAGATTACATTTTAATTTCGGCAAGAAGGCCTACACCAATTACATTTTAATTTCGGCAAGAAGGCCTACACCAATTTTTCTACACAGTTGCAAAAGCCATATCATATGATATAACTGATGATGCAATTGATGGCTAGATTTGTTGTAAACAGTTGTGGAAAAACGATCCTGTGCAAATATAAACAAAACTAAAATTAAGAAATGATGCAATTTCCGATTATGGCTATTATAATATTTTTCTGTTGCATCTGAGACGTGTTGCCAACCCGTAAACGGGTTGAAACAACTGAGACGCATTGGGAGATAGATAGGATATGCATAATTTGGGCAACATATTTACACATTAGGGGGAGGGGGCAATTATATCGGGGCTGCGTGCAAAATGTGATCTAACATAAACTAAACAATATACCAACTCTATATGTCTAGTATTTAATTAAAATATACCTATTTTGAATAAAATTCTTACTTTTTAATACAAACACAACTAAAATTACGAAATGATGCGATTTATGATTATGCCTATTATAATAGTTTCTTTTCTATCTAAAAAAAAATCACTGGCTGTAAAATACGATTCACCAAAACATACAGGCTGTTGAAGTTATATCACAGAGAAACAGAGAGAGTGCTTTCTTTTTTATAGATTCCTTTTTATATGTGGCATGCCTTTCACAAGGGGGTGTTCTTTTATGCTTGTGCAGTGGAATTTCAGGTATGTAAGGTGTACTTTCATGGCAAAGGGTTTACATTGGCCATTACTTACACCTTTAATGTATTTTAGTAAGCCAACCACATACCTACTTATCTCTGGAGACAAACAACCCAACCTTTTTAAAATCTAATTAGTTTTTAAGCTATCTCTATGAAATTGAAACCAATAAAAAAAAGGAGAAGTTAAATCCCACCTGATTGATTCTACTGTGTAATATTTTAAACCAGTAAAAAGAGCAAGAGATTTTACAAGTAGTTTCTCTGTTTTTCCGTGGTAAGGGTTAGGGAAACTTAAATTGGATATAGAATCCACTTTATCGAGACAGTCTGGATGTCGAGGTTAATGCCATATCGAAGCTCTTGTTCGGGAGGGGGAGGGTACAAAACGACTTTTCAAAAGACTTTAAAAATTGGCTTATATGCACTTTACTTTTTAAAAGTCGAACAAAAAATAGGGGGGGGGTTAAACCCAATAATCCCCTCTTGGATACGATTTTGGTCAAAGTAAAATAACAACGCAGAAAAACGGAGATATAACATTTTTCTAATTTCGTGGCAAAAGTTTAAATATGCCATGGGTTTATATGTGTGATCAGGCAAGTAAGCACGATTGCTGTTTTTAATATCACAAAGAAGTTTTTAAACAATTCCCCCCCTCCAGGTTCATTCCTGGTAATATTGTGTATTCAGAAACCTAACACACTATTCCTTATTTCTGGAGAGATAAATAATCACATTTTAAAATTGGATTGTTTAAAACCTTGTGCGTGAAATTTTGAGCAAAAAAAGATTTGTTACGAGCCGTCTCCTCTACAGTAAGCACAGCATAAATATTATATAATAAATATATATTATTATAATTATGTTGTGACGTAATAAGGGTAAGGGAAGCTTCAACTGATTGTAAAATCCAATTAACTAAGACATTGATGTTGTCGAGGTTCTACTGCGAATTACGCACAAAGAATAAAAAATAAATACACGATTTCAGTCTTACGTCAGACCATAGAAAAACCGGATAGCTGTGGAATCAAAAACCCAGATAAAAATTGGCAAGATAAAACAAAGGCGTGACTTTGGTTTTATATCACATGCCAAATATTTACTCGGCAATAATTAAGAACAAATAATTATATTACCCAGTAACGAGAGAAAAAACAACCAAGTTTCTGAACTTTATCGATTTCCCAATTAGCCAAGGGCATAATATTTAATGTTGTATGACTAATATTATTTGTTCTTTTTTTGTAATTCAAACATTGCCACTTGCCTTTTTACAGCTAATTAATTTTATTACTTTAAATTTATTTCAGGTAAACACAAATACATTTCATAACGATAATTTATGGCTGGTTTTTCAAGGGAGTTGTGCAATTCGCGCAATTCTGTTGATTGGGGGAGGGGACATTAGCCTCGAAGTTTTTTTTGCCAATCTTAGACCTTGAAGAGAACCTATTTTCAGTATTTTCATCGGAAACTAGCCTTTTTTGGGTGCTTTTATTGAAAAATAATCACCCCTCCTTAAATTTTGAAAAATCCGTTTTCGCTCCCTACTTTTAGAGAATTAACGCCTCTGAATTCACGAAAATGTAAGACAGGGGCTAATCTAGAGCAAAATCTTGGGAGAGAGTGGGTTAATGTGACAAGGGCACCAATAGGAAAAATCTTGGGGGCCAATGTGACAAGGGCATGGACAATTGACTAAATTGGCAAATTTAGGTACTTATGTATTATAAAACTCAAATAGTGAAGTTAGGTCAATCCTAATGAAAAATACAAAAACATGATGAAAACATAATAGTTTGGAAACTAATTTGGGCTATATAATTCCTATTTATCCTGTCACCCGCCACTAATTTTTCACTGAGCGTAAGCTAATTGTTTCTTGGAATAGACAGATAAAACCGGTTTGTTCTCGAGTTTTATACAGCGTAAACTTGAGTGTTGACGGTATAATACATAAGTACTCAAATTAATTTTTAAAACAGAGTGAAAAACAGAAAAAAAAGAATGAGAGTGCCAGCAAAATCTTGGCGGGCCCGGGATCCCCAGCCCCCTGGATCTGCCAATGATAGATGACGGGTTGGCGAGGTTAAAATATATTTATTAAAATCTAGGAGGGAAAATGTTGCTGATATTTCTATTTTTGTTCAATAAGAATACCAAAAAAGCAATTTTCAATGAAAATGCCGAAAAGGGCATTTTTTAGAGTCTAAGGTAGAATCTTGAAAAGAGAGGCAAATGTTCCCTCTCCCTTAATTGACGCCACCGTTTCAAGGATGGTAATTCGTGATCTGAGAGTGAAACCGGCTCACCGTCCCAAAGCTCACTCTGAGAAAAGCGGAGATTTAAACTCTTTTTCGAACGCTGCGTAGTCCACATTGTAGGTTATCACCGATTTTTTTTTTCGGCCGTTAGTGACACTGAAAACAAACAAGCGGGATAGTATAAATGCGGCCGTAAGATAGTTACGCTATCAAAAGTACAACTGAAGCATCGACAGAAGTCATTTGTTTCTAATAAACAGAAGGACTAAGGGTAAAAACGCGCATATACATAACAATTTATTTTTCGAGTTAGATATACCACTAAATTCAGCTTAAAGAAGCAAATCCAATGTTATATGCACGAATGCACTAATGAAATGTCCTGCAAGGATTTTTCAGGCAAAAACATGTACCTGCAGCATTTTGCCCCGTTCGCCAAGGTAGAAAAATCGACGTTTAGCAGTTTCTGCGAGCTTTTGGATGTATTCTAATTGCATAATTGGAAAGAATACTGTCTAAAACCCATCGTTACAACTTTTTCTACTTTAGTCTTGTGACCAGTGTGGCACAATGGCTGGAAAAAGGGCCGCAAAACTTGAGGAACTTTGAAGACTATTTTTCGGATAAACAGCACAATTTTATTCGCTTTTTACATTTGGACGGTCGAGACTGACACACAGACTCCTCATATCTGTGTTGCCACACTTATTAACATTTTACTAAATTTAGTAAAAAATAGACCCGAGTTAGTAAATCTAGTAAATCTACGTCAAATTTAGTAAATTTTTGAATATTTTTGAAATTTAATGAGTTTTTTTTTGTAAATTTGCCAGAAATATGAAAAAATGTAATGATTTTAGTGACAAGTTTCATTCTGTTGAACAAAATTTTAACATTTTTCTCTGTCTCAAGTAATATTTTTATTCTATTGCTTTAGTTTCAACCCCTTCCACTTCATCAACATCAGTATATTGTGCGAAGCTTTTAAAATCTGAAGCGTGGATACAACCAACAAATCTCGTTTTTATTGAGGAATCAATTCTGCAGTCAGTAATTTATTTTTAATGACAGTTTTGAATACAGTGATGGGTGTGTTCGAGGCAAATGTGCATGGTCAGTTTTTGCTCAAAAGTGGTGAAAAAAAATTAACAAAATAGGATGTACAGCACCCACTGGTGTGGTAAGTCCTAACGGGGGAGGAAAAACTGACTCATGAAGCAGGTTGCGTCTTTTTTCTTCTAATGGATGGACAGAAACCGCAAACTACTGAGCTTTCCAAAAAAGTTTTGACTGGTCTTTCTAATGGGTGTTTCCTCTCAATCTAGGTAAAACACATACTAGGCCTATTATAGTGATGTGCATGAAAAAGTGATCCAAACATAGGGAATCAATATAGCCTGTAGTCCAGATGCCAAATGCCAAAAATACATTTATTTTCAGGTCCTCTGTTGTAATGACACATCAGTTTTATGCAATCTGAAAGCAGTGCGCATTCATACTGAACCTGCTGATTGTGATTATACCCAAAAATAGGTAGCTCCGAGGTATGCTTTACCCTCCAAAATGACTTGAAAGGTTGGAAAACACTACCTGGAGAGTTTTCTATAGTTTTTTCTAGATTTTTCTAGAGTTTCAGAGCAGAGCAGTTTGCGATCACAATGTTCTGAATAGACCCAGAACTACTTTTACCTCGCTACTGAAGTGCCTTGTGAAGCTCAGTGTGGTAGAAAGGGCTGCACATGAGGAAGTTTTAAAACTCTCCCTGGAGGATCAGACACTCCTGAGTGTAGTTCTTCCTCTGAGCGAGTTGAACCTCGGGGCAAACACTGAGGGCCATATGTTACCGTCGTTATCTGCTGAAGCTTGCAGAATTCTGAAAAACTGCAGTCATATTATATAGAGCTCTGCAGACAGATCGCCAAGAGGTTCGACAGCGAAGATGAACCGCTCAAGAACAACGAGCGCATCGTTCCTACCGTTAATTAAATAAAAAAAACAAGTTTTTTTAACTGAAAGTAAGGAGTGACATCAAAACTTAAAACGCACAGAAATTACTTCGTAAATGAAAGAGGCTGCTTCCTCATCAACGCCCCGCTCTTTACGCTAAAGTTTGACTCTTTCTCTCAATTCTTCTTTCTAAAACAGTAAAACACTTTAGCGTAAAGAGCGGGGCGTTGATGAGGAAGCAGCCTCTTTCATATACGAAGTAATTTCTGTGCGTTTTAAGTTTTGATGTCACTCCTTACTTTCAGTTGAAAAAACTTGTTTTTTTTATTTAATTTCTGAACGTTTTTGAATCAATGCATGTTTTGATTTTGGCTCTCCGCAGAGGAATAATCAAAACGAAATTTGTATTTTTTTTTTTTTTTTTTTTTGGCTCAATGGCTTTCTCATAACTTTGATCGAATGATTTTGAGAAAAAAAGAGCGGGGGACGAAGCCTAGTTGCCCCCCGATTTTTTGGTTAATTAAAAAGGCAACTAGAACTTTTAATTTTTTACGAATCTTTTTATTGGTAAAAGATTTAAGTAACTTATAAATTAGCTTACGTAAAGAACTTTTGTATTCTCATGTTTTTATTACATATATGAGGGGATTTGCCCCATCGTCAGTACCTCGCTCTTTACACTAAAGCTTAAATTTTATCCCAATTCATTAAGAATGACCCCCTGAATCACAAAAGCCGTAGAATAAGTAGTTGAAATTACCGAAAATACTTTAGCGTAAAGAGCGAGGTATTAGAAGGAGGTGAGCCCCTCATATGGGTAATAATTTCTGTTTGTTTTAAGTTTTATTGCTGTTCCTTACTTCCAGCTGAAAAAGCTTTTTCACTTTTATTTTTTAATTGTTTTTTTTAAATAATGCTAGTAAATCCTGCTCTCCCTTCATGGAAATTTTCTTCTCCCATTACAAATTCTCGAAGGAAAGTTCCCCCAGCATATCCCCCTCTTCTCAATCCCTCCCCCAAACCAAAAAAATCCTCCTGAAAACGCCTGTATACTTCCCAATAACCATTACTATATGTAAGCACAGGTCAAAGTTTGTAACTTGTTGCCCCTCCCATGGGGACTGTGGGGGAGTAAGTCGTCCCCAAAGACATAGTTATAAGGTTTTTAGACTACGCTGAATAAAATGGCTATCTCCGAATTTTGATCCGTCGACTTTGGGAAAATAATTAGCGTGGGAGGGGGCCTAGGTGCCCTCCAATTTTTTTGGTCACTTAAAAAGGGCACTAGAACTTTTCATTTCCGTTAGAATGAGCCCTCTTGCAACATTCTAGGACAACTGGGTCGATACGATCACCCCTGGGAAAAAAAAAAAAAAAAAAAAAAAAAAAAAAAAAACAAATAAACACGCATCCGTGATCTGCCTTCTGGCAAAAAATGCAAAATTCCACATTTTTGTAGATAGGAGCTCGAAACTTCTACAGTAGGGTTCTCTGATACGCTGAATCTGATGGTGTGATTTTCGTTAAGATTCTATGACTTTTAGGGGGCGTTTCCCCCTATTTTCTAAAATAACGCAAATTTTCTCAGGCTCGTAACTTTTGATGGGTAAGACTAAACTTGATGAAACTTATATATTTAAAACCAGCATTAAAATGCGATTCTTTTGATGTAGCTATTGGTATCAAAATTCCATTTTTTAGAGTTTTGGTTACTATTGAGCCGGGTCGCTCCTTACTACAGTTCGTTACCACGAACTGTTTGATTTGAACCGTACAGTCAGAACATTAGTATCACCCATTGTTTAATTTTCATATTGTTTGGGGAATGCTGATAGAAAAATAGAGGGGAAAGAGACGTCCTTGATGTGCAGTGGTCAAAATTATAGTCTAGGACAGGCTTAGTGAAAAATCGACTTAGTGACATTTTTGAAGCTGATATGTTCTGGAAAAATTTGTAGCTCGTCAAAGATAGTAGGGGGGGGGACTGATGTTTGATATATCTTTATGACTTTATATTGCAACTGTGCTGTCTTGTTACTATCGGTTACTAGACGAAAATAGTCTAGTAAAAGACTTATGAAGGACTTATAGGAAGTAATTCCACGCTTTTTAGGGAAAAGAAATATTCTCATTCCCGTAACTACAACGAATCGATGTTGTCAGCCTATGTAGCGACATCTGTAGTTTTAATTAAAAAGAAATTAATAAGATTCGAGTGACAAGCGACAGCATTAAGTTTATTTGAATGAAAACGAAAGAAGTAGAAATTGACGGAGAAAAAAGGGAAAAAAGAAGAAAAGGGGAAAAGAATGTGAAAACCTATTGATTATCGCTCCCATAATAAAAATCAACACTTGACGAAGCGCGTAAAAACAGATGCAATTTAGTAAAATTTTCCTCTCAAATTTAGTAAAATCTTCCAGGGCACGTTTGACAACACTGTCTCGCATAGCTCAGTATGCTTCACTGCAGGATATCTTCAAATTATTTATTCCTTAAGAAGTAGGACAATTTCACTCTAAGGTCGCAAACTGATAAGTCCCTTAAGAATGTGGGTCACGACATATAGACAACACAGCTGGGATTCAATTAGGCTGAAAGCGAATACAGAAATGCACTAAATGAAATTTCGCTGATAGAAAGAATCTTGTTTTTATTGTGCCATCTGCATGGTACGTGCATGGTGTGCAAGATATCTAATCTTCTGCTGTTTTATAACCTTGCAATAATATTAACAAACAAAACTTAAAGAAATAGGCATATGGATCAATTTAGACCAAGAAATGGTTTTCGAACTTTGTACCTAGCTAGATCCGGATTTATAAGGTTTCAAAGGTTTCTCAAATTTGAAAATAAATTCGCAATATGGCTTTAAAGTCCAATTCAGATCATTAGATTGTGATTTTATAAACCAAAGGTCAAATAGAGTAGACCCAAACTAAAATCAAGGAAAACATTTATTTTCTCTCTGTTGGGTCAAGTTTTCATTTTCAAAGCCTTAGAAACAGGGATGAACAAGAGATTGGAAATTGAATATACCTTCCTGTACCATCATTTAGGGAATCTCGGTACAAGATTCGTCGTTTAATTTAGCTAATTAGTTTTTTTAATTATTTATCATATTAGCCTCACTCCTTTTAAAGTTTTTATGAAAGCCCTCAAAATCTGCCTGCGTCAAAATAGGTTTCAAGGTTCAATTTCTTTTTTTTTTCTTTTTTTTATTCGTTTTCAACATATTTAGATTTTAAGACGACCACTAAAAAAAAAATTCCGTCTGTGTTGCAATAAATGTGGGAGAAATGAATTGAGGAATGTGAAAATTCTAAAGGATTTAGCAAGAAACACCAAAACATACACTAAATGATACTTTCGTATTACAGCGGCAACACTAAATTCTTCATCCATTGAGGCACTGTAGAACTGAATTCTTTATTACTTTCTTTCAGCTTAGCGTGAGACAAGACAGACAAGTGACAGGATAGAAGCAGTATATATATATATATATATATATATATATATATATATATATATATATATATATATATATATATATATATATATATATATATATATATATATATATGCATATAAAAGAGCATTTAATGAAATTATTTTGATTAGAACTGAGTGTGAGCTTTGTCTTCATTGACCTTACCGACTCAAATACTGCCGCAGTGGAAAAGGACATGCGTGTTGAAGCTGAGAATATGCAGCTTGGAGTCTATCAAGCGCTTTTCTAACATCTATCAATAGTCTAAAATCAAAACAGCCTATACCTATAGTCTATGGTTTTTAGTTAAGGTTCACCACCAAATCAGTACCTCGGAGAGGGACCAGGTTTGAAACCTTCTTCCCAAATAACTTGGTTAAGCGTTGTATACCTTGAGGAAGCCCCCCTCAATAAAAATAGAGCCATGCCCCTTCTATAAAAATAGAACCACGTTTTCCGTATATAACAAATAACCGTGCTGCATTGTTTGGTAAAATTCAGTAAACTCGTAGACATTCCGTCCCTTTGTTTTGATTTGGGACAAATTCAAACTCAATAAGCTATATACATTTACTATAGGATACTTTTTTATATGCTTTTTACAAAGCTTAATAACAATCACCTCTCTTCCAGTTCAATTTTAGTCCCATCCTTTTGCATACATTGTTTCTCGCAAAAAAAAAAGAAAACGGTTCCATTTAGGCTACATCGAAATGTTAGATGTCATAAAGAAATAGTTTTAATAGTTACCGAATTATTAAATTTAAAATCTTCCCAGAAGTTTCTAAACAGTTAACTAAAAATTACTAGTCTTTTTTGTAAATAATTTATGTGGCCGTTCGACACCAGGACGGCACTAAATAGATTATAATGCGACAAATTTCAAACTTAAAACACCCAAAAACATTTTGTGGATAGGCCTATTCTGCAGATTTATTTAGCAATCCAATAATTTTTCTGGAGAGGGTGTGACGCTTAAAATCATAGGGTAAAATATGCAGATTTAAAACAAATCCAATATTCTGCTTCAAAATTTCCTCTCGGAGGGTTTGTATGGGGTGAGGATTTCTCCCTTTCTCCCAGTGGTACAGATAGGCTTTCCATCATTCCTTGAAACCCGGGACTATGATCAAACCCTATCCTTGAAACGCCATTGACTCTCCTAAATGATGACAAGGTAGATGACACTATCTGGTTGGGGCTTGAGGCTTACCTTCCCTAAGAGTCAAATATTGATGCACTGTCATTACAAAGGGAGTGCAAGTAATGTTTTCGACCGTCTTCGCCGAGAAAAACGAAATCCCCCCTCCCCAAACAAAGTGTCTGACAAGAAGCAAACAAATACTTTTTTTGAAGGCATCTCTTTCCTAAGGAAATAGAGTCGACAAGACAAGAAATACTAGACATGTTTTAGTATTGATTTTTATCCTGTGTTACGCAACAATGAAGCTATAGAGCATAGCCCGAAAGACAATGGGAAAAGAACAGTGTTGCCATGCAGTAATTCATTTCTGTTGCTATAGGAACTGACAGCAGGTTTTTTTTGCATTTATCAAATGAATTCTTTATCAGCCTCATTATCATTGAAAACAGTGTCGGAAAATTGGCTTTGACAGAAACAGGGGCGTATTTTGGGGGAAGGGGACAGTTGCCCCCAATAATGTGGAGACAAAAATTATTATACATCCCATGCCCCTTGACTTTTCGGATATGAACCTCTCTTGTCCCTCCCCCAATAAAAATGCTAGAGATTCGCCCCTGAAAAGAAACAAAAGTAGGAAAGCTGGGAGGACAGTAAATATTGGGCCAACAGCTTCAGAATACCCGTTAATTCTTTTTTTTTGCATGATTAAATTTTTATTGATGAGAACCAAGCGTACCGCAATCAAGTTACAAGTCAAACCACAAACAGATAACAATACAAAGATCAAAAAATATCGCGAGACAAACAAAAACACATGGAAATTAATAATTCACGTTAAAAAACAAAAAACAAACAAATTACATTTTAGCAAAAATTTTTAAACAATCAATTACATCATCTGCTGAGATGCATATACAGCGAAGGGGGGAGGGGGATGGAGTGTAAAATGCTCAAGATCAAATCAAATTCCTCAACGAAAATATTGATATTCTATCGGCCCAAACTCAAAAGACATATGGATCTAAAGGCGGACTTATGCTACGTATAAAACAAATACCACTCAAAAGTTGATTTCGAGCCTCAAAGTTATTGGTATGTATAACTTTCAATATGTGATTGTAAGTTTAAATGCATGGACGCGAAGTTTGAACACAAAGTTAATTTCTTGTAAAGGGCTGGTGCTCACCGTATTAAATTACACGATTCTACCGTATTTGAAGTTGATACTTACGACTCTCCCCGAAAATGTGCCTCCAGCTATACCCCCAAGCGTCTTAGCGGTTATATAGGGTTATCTAATACAAAGTCCATTTTTCAGCTAATCCATCTGCTAAGACTTTCAATTCTTTGTCACAGGGATTAACGCAGCAGGAAAACCTTGGGGCCTTAGCCCCTCCCTAAGTCCTGGATTTTACAGAATTTTTGGGCGCTAACTTATTCGAACCATCACTAAAATTTGTTTTCTTATCATTGCCCCACCCTGAAAAAAATTCCAGTGTATTCGTCTACTTTGAAAGATTAAACTTGTTAGTGAAAATCTGAGAACTACTACCTAGGTCTCATGCCATTTTTCAGAAAATAAATGTTCATTTTGCTCTGAACGTGGTCTAAAAGACTTCGATGAGAATATCATCGATCTCCTCCGCTCAACTTCCTACTGGCTAGACAAATTTAAGTCTAGGCACTTTTGACTGAGTTTTTGCAACATTTTTCGAAAAAGAGATCAGCAGCCCTGTAGCTTTATTAAAAAACAGACCAGAGAGGAAATTCATTTGATCCCTACCTTTGACAATGGCATCCACCGTCATCTAGGACCCAGTGAGGGATCACCTATTCTCTGAAATGCACACCAGTCGGCAAGCACCAAGCGTGGCAAAACTGTATCAAGCATAACAGATCTATCCACACGTGGCAGAGCTATTTGGCACTAATGGCACTCCAATATGTACACCAATCGGCCGGAAGTAGTAAACTCCTCGCCATCCAGTACATAGCAAAAAGCACTTAGAAAAACTTAGAAACATCCATAAGGATATTTAAAAAAGCCCCCAAAAACGTCAGAAATAGCACTTTATAAATTTAAATGTGAGCTACCGTCCTTTATAGCGCTTGGGGATACCACTGTTAAGAGTCGATAACCACTTCGTTTATCTAGGTCTTCCTATTGGTTCTTCGCTACACCACACCTAATCCCTGCTCCTAGGCCTTCTCCCACAACATATATCTGATTCCACTGCATCGATTGTTGCGGCAAAATTTTGACACAATAGCCCACTGTTACATAGCTTTTCCAGTGCCGTAGCCCATCTCCTCGATTACCCCGTTTTGGAAGCTGCTTACTATAAATAATTGCTTGAAACCTGACACAATAGCCCACTGTTACATAGCTTTTCCAGTGCCGTAGCCCATCTCCTCGATTACCCCGTTTTGGAAGCTGCTTACTATAAATAATTGCTTGAAACCTGACACAATAGCCCACTGTTACATAGCTTTTCCAGTGCCGTAGCCCTCTGCCACATCTCCTCCGATTACCCCGTTTTGGAAGCTGCTTACTATAAATAATTGCTTGAAAGTCTGGTCAATTTTCCTTCAGTTCGCTAAATATTTGCTTCGGTTGCCACCTTGGCATCGGAATTCCCCATTGATAAGAAAATTTAAATTCGCTGACTCTGATCTTGAAATTCTGATCTTGTCAGGCAAAACTGCAAACCCTGATTCTTCACAGAATGATTGAAGAATCATTCTGAAAAATCCTCACTCTTTTTCATTAGTGTTTAATTTTTTTGTATGTATGGGTCATGACCCTATTTAGTGCAGCAATATTTAAATTTGATTCTTGTTTTATTTTTATCTCTAAATGTCGCTGCTATGACAAGAGTTAGTGCAGCAATCGGTTTCTTGTTCATGTGTTTTTCTTTTGCTTCTTTTCCTCTACTCCGTCTTATCTTGTTATGTGAATGGCGAGAGCACATTTTTGCTTAACTTGTCTTGACGAATAACTGAAACCAATCTTTTATTTTATTTTGTATTCTTCTGTGAAGAGGCGCTAGTTGTTTCAGTTCTTATTAAATTTACTCCGGCAGCAAGTATCCAAAGCGTGTCATGACGCATGTTTTGTCAACCATAGATTGACAAGTTACCCCCTCCCCAGAAAAATAGTCAATAGCTTTAATTGATTCATCTTGCATTGTCTTATTTTGTTTTCAAAATATTTAGAAGTTTCAATTTTTTAATAGTCTTTTTTTCCTCTTCTAGGCACAAAAATATGAGAGAACAGAGATTTGTGTATTAAAGCTACTTAACCATATCATGAATATGCCTGCTGCCAGAGATTTTCGGTTCTAGTCCAAACAACCGTAGAAGTCTAACTGTAATCCAAATTTAAATAAACTAAAATTAAGTCCGTTTCCGCTTTTTCTAATTCTGCTGGGTAATGCTATGAAATGTTAACCCCCCAAAGCATCAATTCTTATCAATTTTCCACTCTTTATGATAGTTCAACCAGATTGAGGGAGTTTTCTCTTCTTTTTCAAAGGGCCATAGTCTGCTTTGTTCTTATAGGTAGATACGACCCTAGGATCATATGTAATAAGATGGTGAAATATAATTTATAATTTAAAACGAGAAAGCATTATTAGTAAATAAAAATAAAAAAAAAAAAATAAAGTGGCCGTTATTAAAATGAAATGTACTTCCAGTTTTTCTATTCTCTTGTGATTATTCTGTTTTCTATCAATTTAGCACTTTTTAATTACCACCTACTTTTTGCGGCGCTTCTATTTCCTCTCTTTCAGTTTTGTCTGTTACATCAAATTAACACTTTTTAATTACCACCTACTATTTGCGGCACCTCGAATTCCTCTCTCAGTTTTGTCTGTTATATCAAATTAACACTTTTCAATTACCACCTATTATTTGCGGCACCTCGAATTCCTCTCTCAGTTTTGTCTGTTATATCAAATTAACACTTTTTAATTACCACCTATTATTTGCGACACCTCGAATTCCTCTCTCAGTTTTGTCAGTTATATCAAATTAACACTTTTCAATTACCACCTATTATTTGCGGCGCTTCAATTTCCTCTCTTTTCAATTTCCCTATTCTCTGCTATATGGAACGGAGAGTTTATTGTTAATACTTAGTATGCTTGCCAGAATTCTACAAAACTACGCTAATTCTCCAATCAGAATATCAGAAAACAGTCAACAAAAGATTTGGGCTTGTCTTCATATTGCTTTTTCAGGTGAAGTCGTCCATGCTTTTTTTTACTTTTTTCAGTCTCCATGGTAGTTTCTTAAGGCTCAGGTTTAAATTTGGTTTCACTTCACCAACTTCACTTGAAAAATTCATAATGAAGACAGGGTCTTATTGATTCAAAATCTCGGTTAACGTTTCGTTAAAAGAGCATTAGAATTTTACTACGACCAGATGTTGGGGGAAAGTATAGGTATAGTGAGGCACCGATTGCAGTGGAAGGACTAACATTGATGGCAAGGCCGTATCCAAGGGGGGGATTAGTGAGGTTGAATTCCCCGAAAGACCAAAATATAAAAAAAAATTTTATACATTTTTAAAGTTTTTTGTGACCTCCCTGTCCCTCGAAAAAAATTTCTTTTGTAGCCCTCCCCCCTCAAAAAAATACTAGATACAGCCCTGACTGATGGATCGCAAAAAATCTTTAAAATAGATTTTACAAAAATAATAAATATACTTACATGAGCTGATGTTCCTCCTTAATCAAGTACCAACAATACCAATGGAAGCTAGTGTGGGAGTAGATGTCCCCTCTTGATCAGGAATATCATACATGCTATTTAGATCCATCACAATTTCGAACACGCATGCGATTTTACACTTATACAATTTTATTGCACGTATCAATTTTGCAATCAATTTCAATACACGAACACTGGGTTTCACTACGGAATGGGAATTATTATGGAGAAACACAGGTGTAGTGGTCACCAGTTTCAGTGAGAGCACTAAAATTGATAGACTCAAATGAATAACAAAAAGACTAGAAAAAAAAGCTTAGAAAAAAACTTACAAGAACTATTGTTCCTCCTTAAGCACGTACCATCAATATCAATGCTAGCTAATGTTGGAGTGGAGCTCCCCCCTTGGTCAGCAAGATCGTATACGACAGATCCTTCACAGTTTTGAACACGTATGCAATGTTTTACACTTAAACAATTTTCTTTACACGTGTCAATGTCGCAGCCCATTTCGATGTCTATTTCCTCAGGATGAAGCCGCTGAAAACCTCTTGGAGAAAGCTGAATAACACCTGGAAACAATCTTATTTGAGAAAACGATTTCTAATAATTTTGCTGGGAATAAGTCGCAACAATTGGAGGCTCATCGTAAGGGGAAATGAAACCTACCTTGCCATGAAGATCTACTATACAAAAAAAAAAGCTACAAATGACATCTTTCACTTCAGCATTATATTGACCTGATCAAAATGAAAGTCTCCGGGAGTCAGGGAATTATTAGCAAGCTAAAACACACATTTCCAGGCAAAGACAGATCTAAAGCAAAATCTTGGGGGGATGTGAAAATGGCGCCAATAATTGACCAAATTGACAAGTTTATCTTTTTAAAGTGAAAAACAAAAAAAATACGGAATGAGGGCATAGGAATAATATTGGAGAGCCCAGGGTCCCCCACCCCCCTATATCTGCCAGTGGGAAATGCTTAGAGTAGAGGGATCGGGATAAAACTTGGTGGGATAAATAAGCACAAGTCCTAGATACGAGATTGACATAACCGGAACGGATCTGCTCTCTTTGGGAGAGCTGGGGGGGATTCTAAAAAAAAAGAAAAAATGAGGTATTTTTAACTTACGAAAGAGTGATCGTATCTTAATGAAATTTCACATTTAGAAGGACGTCAAAACTCAGATCTCTCATTTTAAATCCCGACCGGATCCAGTGTCATTAGGGGGGGCGGGGGATCGGCATTAAGCCTCTGATTTTCCTTTTAAAGGAATTTATTGATTCTTAGAATTTTGCTAGAGCTCATACCATATGAGCTCTTAGCTCTTCCGACCTCGTCACAAGTGCCATATGAGCTCTTAGCTCTTGCTTTTTTTTTGTTTTTTTTTTTTTTTGTAGGTAAGTTCGAAGCAAAAGAATCTGTCAGTATTACCACTATAGACTCGCTTTAGAATTTGTATCACAGCTTGAGATCCTCAGTTTTTAGAGAGAAATATAACTGGGTTTCCGGAGTTCATGTTACGGTTGATATGTTCTTAATTTCGAGTAGTACAAGGTGAAACCAAGATGTTACCTGATAAATCAGTTCATTATTTTGTATGATGTTTAATGAATTTAAACATATAATTTTTATGTCCAAGTTTTTAAGATAATTTTAATTGTAGTCTAAGCTGAAAGTTACTGATATCACAGCTCCTGTAAGACTATGAAAAGTATTATAGATTAGTTTGTTATTGTGAGGCTACGTATTTACCTTTGACTCCTAAATCAATATTCTTGTTTTTTAAACTTGACTTTTGTGTAATCAGCAAAGCGCTAGTTTCTTTAATTCTACAAACATAGGAAAATATCACCGGTTGATTTATTTGCACTTATTTTATTGATATATGTTAGATAGGCTGGGAAGTAATAATTTTTATCCGCTTGAAGTTTCGACTTCGCTCTTTACTTCCCTCGGAAAAAAACTTCGTTTTTTTAAAACTAATGTTTATTAGAGCTGATGGCCATGCACTAGCCCTGCCTCGCTTGTGACTTTGAGGATTTTTGAGTTAGGCGACTGGATTTGTTTGTTTCTTTATATATTCTTCGTAGGTATTTTTTCTCCCATGTTCTTTTCTGGCCATGGAGCCGCCTTATTGGGGAGATTACGTAGAAGTTGTTTTGGTTGCTGATGTCAATTTGTTGTTTAACAAAAGGAATTAAAGACAGAAGAATCGTCATTTTCAAATCCTAGTCTTTTTGTTTTTTTAGCCCTATATCAAAGGCTAGTAGAATTTACTCTTACAGGCTTTTAGTGCAATTGTCATGACTCATATGACTCAATTTCTTGAGATAAATTTAATAATAAGGAAATCTAAATGGCTTGTTTACATCTATAAAACCAGTTATATACTCAGAACCTTGATTATAGAAAACACATTACTCGAAATCATTATGAAGCTCCCAGGAATCAGCGTTCCAACCTACTCTACTACCAGTACTACTAACAACTCCTCGCAGCACCAAGCCGCCTAAGGCCAAAACAGCTACGTACATTCTTTCTCCATTCCAATCTATTCAGAGCCTCCCCCTTTATACCTCCCAAGACGTTCATATTTTTCTTAAATCCTCCTTGCGGCCCCCTAACCCATTCGGGGATGACCTACGTTTCATTTGAGCCAGGACAGTTGGCCGAAAAGGCAAGTCTTTGCCAAAATGTCATCCTTCATCCGCAGAACGAATCCTAGCCATCTCAACCTTTCTTTCATTATAGACCTAAAATGAGAAATAGAACCATATTTAGTACAGCTTACTGTCTAAAATATGGTCAGTCAGACGGGCACTCAAAATAATTCGTAGACAACCGTCCTGGGAAAAAATCTTACAAATTCTTCTTCGTCTTTTAGACTACCGCGTCAGAACGAGTCTGAAAGACTTTGTAATCAGAATAATCTAGGATTTGTATTAAGACACAAGGTGATGGGCGAGTGAGGAGATTTTCTACGTATCTAGCCCATCTTTTTTCCCCTTTTCAGGATTGTTAGAAGTGTTTCATTTGCATCGCTGATTGGCCTATTTTATGCACTAGCTTTTTAGACGATTTCTTAGGTTAGGTAGAATGCACCCCTGGCATCATCTCGTCGAGCCCCTTCTTCTAAAAATCAAGCTTTCTTATTTAGCCCTTGTCGCGTGTTTTATCTGGCACATTTTTCACTTGTTTTTTGCCTCTCTCTATGTTGTTCTTTGTGAAGCTATGAGAGGGGTCACGATGAAGGATGCTTTCAGTTTCGTATCATTATTGATTCAATCAATTTTTTCCCAACTCGATTAATGGCTTTCCAAAGCTGAAAACTATCTTTCTAATTTCAGCAGATGGTTTTCAGTCCTATTTGACATCTTCATCCTCGAGTAGTTTCAACAGGTTTTGTTTGCTATCGTAGTCTATTGGAGCAGCATTTCATCTTAAGACAAACATCAGCAAGTTGATAGTCTAACCCTATATCAATGCACTGTATTCCTTCGTACATCTATATATATCTATCAAGCTTGTCCTCCATCTACTAAGAGTCAGAAAGCGATCAATTGGTTGTTAACTGTCATGGGTTTTTGTGTATGTCATTATGCTTGAATAAGGTGCCACCTATAGGGAGGAAATTCATTTTGCAAAACTCATCAATGGAGCGCCATTTTTCACTTCAAATTTCGAATTGCCATATCGAACCATTTTTTCACAAGAGCATTAATTTGAATAAAAAAGGGAACTGAGAAAACAACCTTGAACTGTGCAGAAAAGCAACAC
Organism: Artemia franciscana; assembly: GCF_032884065.1. Lineage (NCBI taxonomy): Eukaryota > Metazoa > Arthropoda > Branchiopoda > Anostraca > Artemiidae > Artemia > Artemia franciscana. The sequence goes on along the minus strand of NC_088880.1, from coordinate 35,506,099 downwards.
TGTCACTTCGTAGAATTCACTCTCGCTTTTTTGAAAACCAACAGACGCTTATTAGAAACCAGTCTTGACTTGCCCGATGGCTGGCTTCCCAAAAAAGTTAATTTGCATTAAGTCAAGCCTTGGTGTGCTATACCCTTTTCTTCATTATTTCTACAATAAAAAGGTTCTATTAAAGTAAATAAAAAAATACAACAACCAAATACTAAGGAACCTCAAAGGAAAGGTTTAACTTGGAGTTGACGCTCCGGATTGGGTTTACCGTTTATTTGAGCTGGTGGAATAATGTACTACTACCCTGCCTAGCTTGTGATCTTGGGGGTTGTTTATGTTGGCGATGAGAATTCATTATGTCAAAAAAAATTTACTGGATGTACGCGTGTTTGTTTCATTTTTGTTTCTCCCCTGCTTTATCCTGGCCATACAGCCTTATGGGGGAGACTACGTTGAAGTGTTTGTTGTTAACTTATTGATGAATAAATAAACTCTGAACTCTAAACCACCAGAAGGTAAAAAGTTAAGTCTGCAACATTTTTCGAATATAAACTGATATTCACACTGAGTCACCTAACGCTAGTGTCCATGCCATACCATGCGTTGCGGCAGCTGGGATTGAACCCCCGTCCCATATTGCCAAGCAGAGATCTATCGACGGTGCTAATACCGGGTCGTTGATATATTAAAAAGAACGATGCGATGGATTATGTCTATCCCATTATGTAATATGCCTCTAATAATGGTTTGATCGGTCTATCATGTTTATGGCTTGCGTGCCAAGCGGATTTTACATAGTTACCAACGGGCTCGTCTAGGTTTCCCTCTGCTCACTTCAATTAATCAAATGGTCTAGAACCACGATTCTCAACGTGGGGCACATGCCCCGTGGGGGGAGCATGGGAATATTTTTGTGGGTCAAGGGCAGGATGTACACCCTTCATACTCTAGTGCCATAGTGAAAAAAATCGTGTAAATGACGTCACATTCACAGACATATAAAGAGCAAAACAGATACATGATTGTATCGTAACGACGTCATGCATTGTATAAAAGGTGACGATACAGACAAAAATTTTCATTCGCATAAAATACACCCAGACGCCAACTCGAAAACAGATACTAAGTCAATGGCCTCCTAAACTTCCTTCGGGTGAATACCCGTAAAATTTTGGGTAATAAAATTTATACATTACAAGGGGGGCACCAGAATTTTTAGAAATACCGAGGTGGGACATGGCATAAAATCTGTTGGGAATAACTGGTCTAGAAGTTAAGTTTCTTCTAAAAGTTAGTCTCTTATCCGTGTCTAGTTTATCAATGGACATGGCCTATTACAAAAAAAAGCACAAAACGACTTATGATTACAATATTTACGAATCTATATCATTATATAGCTAAGTTGTTAATTGTTCAAAAAAATTGGCTCATTAACAGGTTTGAATGGATTACCTTTGAAATTTGGCAAAAATGGTCTTATTTCCGTTGGAGCACGAAGGTAGAAGTTCAATTCTCTCGCAATTAATTGTTTGCACAATGTTGACCTATCAAGGACAAAGAACCGGGTGTGACCTCCAACCTGAAAAATTGAAAATAAAAATTCATTGTAATTGGCAGTGTTCTTTCGACAAGCTATCAGTAGATAAAACGAAAAGAGTATGTACATTCGTTAAAATTGACGGCAAATAGAGCTGAAGTATTATGCCATGCCTGCCTTAAATACCAAATTCACTGTCGCAGTGGAATTTTCTTTAAGTTTTGTCAGATGCGACGTAAGAGTTAGCGTAGCCACAAAAACAAAATTATGCCCAAGATTCCATTGTTTGTGCGTTAATGCGTCATAAGTGCAATTTCTCCAAAGCATTTGATTTTTATAACAAGATCCCATACTTGAGAAAGTTTATCGTATACTTTGTGAATTTCCACGCTCAATCAAAGTTGATTTTTTAGAGTTTCAATTCTAATTGACTTTGGGAAGTTCTTGATATTTTAAAAAGAAAGTAAGATCGAATTCAGGATTGAAACGAGGATCATGCATTATGCTCATTAGATATTTTATTAGATTCAGCGAGAGTCAAGCGCAACGCAATCAATGTAATTTGGCTATCATGACGAACTTACCCCCTCTTCAGGATTTTACTTACATAGTCAGTCTATAGCCACTAACCATTTTGGTCGAACACTGTAGGGAGGCCAACTCCGGGAATATAGCTAAGTAGAGATTCGGTCTTGAAGCCCATGCCCACAACCTCAAATAATCAAGTTGTTATGAATTTTTTGCTGATTTATCTACTTTTCCATTTAATTCGCATTTTTTCCAAATTTATGCTCCTCCCCGACGGGTAATTTGCTACATAAATACTTAGTACCCCAGCCTTGTATATCTAACCGGCACCAACAACGGTAGCACCATAAGCATAGGAGCAGTTCACACTAAAGAGGGGGAGTCGGGGTAATATAAGCTGCAATTTGCATTTTTATGCGTGCATCTTTTAACCTCTCTTTTATATTTAGAATTAGCGCGTGAATACCATTAGTTTGCATATTCCAATTGTTCTTTAAGACATTATTCGAAAGAAGAATAGCCTTATTGGGGTATGAGGCATTAACTGGAGGTGAGGGAGAGGATTCCTCTTCACCAATTCAGTTAATTATGTTTGCTTGCACTTTTATTACATTTTTTCTTTGGGTGTTGCAATAAGAGTTTACCTGATGAAGTAAACATTTAGTGAACTCCTGCTGTTACTTGTATAAAATTACTTTATTTATATTCCTAAATAAATAGAATAAGCAGATAGTGTCAACGGCAAGAGAAAATGAAATTCAAGTTTATTGAACGCGGAAAACGTGACATAAACTTTGCGGTATGAATCAATGGGTCAAAGCCTTCCCAATTTTAAGGTTAAAGATCCGAGTACACGTCGCTAAAAAAAACGCCCTTTGAACAAAATTAAGTTAAAAAATTAATTATTTTCTCGTGGAAATAAAGAACGAAAACAAAGCTGAAGACGAACAAAAATTATATCTTCAGGCTCACACAAAATATATCTGAAATACTGGTTCGAACAAACTGATTCGGAATGTTTCTCTAGATTTTTAGAATTCTAACAAACTAGAGCTTTACTGAAAACACAAAATCGACGCAAAAAAATGCAATTGAGAACAGGAAAGTCCTTTAATAACCTGAAGGAAATAAAAGGCTTATTTACAAGGCTTTCAATAGTCTTTCACCGGCCATGAAATCAGTAAGTTTTAGCACACAATTTTTAATTCCCTTAAAACTCATAAAAGAACAGTTTTCAGTAAAGCGATAGTTTGTTTTTTCAGAACTCAAAAAAATTAGTGAGATTCTAGGAGTTGGTTTATTTGAACCAATAATGCAGATATTCTCTGCATAAGATTTTTTCTCCTTTTGAATATTGACAATTTTTGTGCATAAGGTACAGGTGATAATGCTTGTACAAACACAATCGAGGTGTCACCCACTTTTTTACCACCTTTTGTACATCTTAGAAGGCCAAGTGTACCGCGCAGTTTCGCCACCCGTAGCACCGTCCCGCCATACGTCACCTGACGCATATCATTTCTGAAAGTCGGCAACTCCTCGAACATAACGATTCCGGAGATCGGAAAACATTCCCTTTCTTCCCTTATTCACAATAAAGTAGAAATATTTATTCATTACTGATGAAAAAAAATCGTGGAAAACTAAGAAAGTAAAAATTTGACCAAACAAATTAGCCAACATCAGCCAAAATTATATGAAAACGAACTGATAATACTGTGTGGCAGATAGCAAAATTATTGCATATATACCAAGCTTGCGTCAGGAACGTGCGTCACTTAGATTCAAAAATATTTTTTTCGGCAAAATTAAAGTCTTCTTACCAGATTCTATGCAGCCTGTACCCGAACCAGGGCTTCCATGAGATCTCATGTTTTCGGAAGATTTCTCATGCGAAAAAAATTTGTCTCGTGTTCTCAAGTTTTTCTCACGTTTTTAGAGGTTTTCTCATGTTTTTAGAGATATTCAGGGGGTTTTTTTTTCTCATATTTACCTTCATTCGATATAATCTCCCGATTTCTGTTGATTTGAGCTCTGTTCAACTTGACCTTTATGATCTTTTGCAATTTTCTGGCAAACTGCAAAATATGTCTTCATTGTCCGTAGGGAATTTCATTTCCGCAAACCTTAATTAATGAATTTGTCGGCAGCTTGTCCCGTGACTCACAATTGTTGTGTTCAAAAAAGGGTTGATTTGATTTGATTCTCGGTTCATAAGATCGGTAAAGATCAGGTTCACTGGATAATTTGTGTACAATAAGGACGTTCTTTACCTTACGCGAAAGGATTTTTTTAAGGGTAAGTACTAAGTTTACTGGAACTGGACAATTATACATCCCTGCACGTGTGCAACCCAAGAAGTAGGCCACTGACCTCTCCTAGGGGGTAGGCGACTTTTATACTTCTATTATCTGTTTCTTTACGAAAATACCATGTTTTAACTTGAAACCAGTTCTTAATCTGTTGCCAGTTCAAGAATTCTATAGTACAAATTTGAATACACTTTTCTCGCGGATCTTATAGATATTTGGTATTTGCCAGACTAATAGCCTAGTCTATATCAAAATAACGATTTCGAATGCCGGTAAAAGGAGGATGGCTTTGAAGATGTGGGCCAAAGCCAGTCATACCAAATCTGTTTTCAAAGGGACAAATCTGTTTTCAAAGTGTATTAAACGTGTATTATTTTACTTTTCCTAGTGTGTTATTTTGTTCTCTTTTGGGGAGACCGGAAATCGCGAAAAACGGATAGAATGGAGGGATCGATGCATCAAGAACCCGATCAAACTGACTTGTAAATAAAATTTTACTTGGTCCAATAGTCGTGGGGGAGTGGAGGAAGGGGGAATACGGAATATTGAGGCATGAATAAATTTGGAACGGGTGACAGGGGGATATAGCCCCCCTCATCTTTTTCCAGAATTTCCAAACATTCCGGAAACCTGAAAGTTCTAAAGACCCTTTTTCCGGATTATTTTGATATACTTTTTGACCGGTTCGTATTCCAGATGACAGGAAGAAGACGTCAAAGAACAATCTGGAAGCCCAGACTCCAGAAGTTCCGGGAGGTGAAGACCGGACTTAAGACTCTAAAACATATTTTCGATTCTACTTTGTTCTGTCTCTCTATTACTGATATTCTACAGCCAATACAAGTTGTATTGGTGGTATTATACAACTGGTGTGTAAGACAAAAAAAGCTGTTTTTTCCCTATATATGTTTTTTTATTCGCTGGTGACTTCTTTAACCCATTTTCAAGCTCATTAGTGGCTTGTTTTTCCTCATCATTGTAGACTCCCCGAAACTTGTTCGGGAGTCAGGTTCTAGTAAGAAGTAAGCGGGATGTGGTAAATAGATGAGACCAAGAATCTCCCTTATAGGTGCAACACCAAACCAGCACCAAACCCCAGTGAGTAAAAACCAGACACTACTAGGAGTGCAGAATATGTGCCTATTAGTTGAAAGTTGAGTTTAAATAGAAACTAGACCTACGTTGCCTGAGCAACGTGAAGTGTTGCGGCAACCTTTGTCCGGCTTCGCCGGCTAAAGTGTTGCGAGAGCAACACTTTGGTTTTGTTTCTTCGCTATTGATCAGTAATCAGATGATCAAAGGCCATTCCTCAGCGTTGAAAAAAAAAAAAAAAAATAGTATCGAAAGAAGGGACTAAATTGACTTTGCAGCCAGTTGAACTTTATCCTTTTCAATCGTAGACATCGTGACGAATGAAAACTTGGAATAATATCTTATATAATCTAGTTCGTATTATAAAGATATCCGTAACTTTTCAGGATCAAATTATCATAGATGACACTTTATTAATTATTACGAAACTGCCTCGTTGTTTTACGTAATCGTTTGTAGCCGTTGCGTAAACACTTAATTCTAGGTTACAGTGAGAATGGGTAGGCTACACCAACTAGAAAAAGGTATAAACCCCTCTTCGCTAAAGATGATTGTAGCCTAACAGACGATTATTACTTACAAGTCCCCTATATGTCTTACTTACCAACACTGGAACCAAATTGGTCTTATCATCAAATACACCGGAAACAAATAATAGGTACACCAACTCGCAAAAGTTGCAAACCCTTCATTCCAACTATGAAACGTTGCAAATCCCTCATCGCTGAAGATGATTGCAGCCTAACAGCCGATTATGACTTACAAGTCCTCTACATGTCTTACCACTGGAACCAAATTGGTCTTACCATCAAATACAACGGAAATAAAAAATAGGTACACCAACTAGTAAGAGTTGCGAACCCCTCATTGCCGAGGATGATTATGAGCTAACAGCCGACTGTTGCTTACAACTCCCCTATATGTCTCACAATTGGTATCGGCCTATTTTTGGTTTCAGTGTGTACCTTACTACTGAAGTTGTCAACCCCTTTAAACTTTCAAACTGGTATATCTCATGAAGGAATTTTTGTACAAAAAAATGGATGACATGTACTTTGATCAGCTCATCAAAAGCTGTCGAAAAAAAATCTATCTGTCTTAGTTCAAAAGTTGACTTTTTTGCCGTAGGCCAACTTTCTAACGTCATCACTTAGAAAGGAGCAAAGGATAAACTCTAATTTCTTTAGCAATGAGAGAACTTTTAAAGTTTAAGAGGCACATCTGATACCATTTCTCTATCGCAATCCCAAGTGCGAAAAACCGAATGATAAACTCAGCCGAAATCACGGCAGCACTTTCGGACCCGTGGGAAAATGCCGCTTTTTTACTTCTCTAAATTTTTCTATTTATCACTCAAAGAAGATATATTGGCTGTGGGGCAGGGTAACTGTCGCATATATTTAACACTTATAGATTTTAGTCCATCTTCAATTTGAAACTGGTGCCTGCCTGCTTGCCTGCTAGAACGGAGCTTTCCACTCGAAAGCAGAAACATGGTTTGATGAAACGAAAGCTTGGCTGCATAACTTCAGATAGTCCTCTCTGACATAGGCTATACAACTCCTCTTCACTTCACACACTATAGGCTCTGGCTCAAGGACAAGCAAAAACCATCCTTTTTGGCCCCAGGCAAGAGTTCTACGAAGCTTTCCAAAATGTAAAGTCATATTCATCAATCCGGCCTAAGGTCCACACTTTCCGTAAAAACCGCAGAGGTTAGACCCTGACCACTTTCTAGCAATAAGCTGAAATCGGGGTGCTAGGAACAAAAAAAAAAAAAAAAAAAAAACACGACAAAACCAAAGTGTTGCTCTCGCAACACAGTGAGTGATATAGTGATCTGCTGCCAAATTGGGTTTCGTTTGAACACTGAATTCAAAATATAAACAAAAGAAAATTCTCATGAAAAATCTCATGTTTTTCAAGTTTCAACGTTCTCATGTTTTCTCATGTTTTTTTGGCTATGATAATATGTTTTTGACAATTTCGAAGTGGAAGCCCTGACCCGAACACGTATAGGAAGAAAACCCCGAATCTTTGTGAATTATTATTTTGGTACTTGTTAAACATCCCTAAAACACTCAAGAAATTCAATCTGTGTGATCAAACAGTTCGTGGTAACGAACCGTAGTAAAGAGCGACCGGGCTCAATAGTAACCGAAACTCTAAAAAAATGGAATTTTGATGCCAATAATTACATAAAAAAAATCACATTTTAATGCTGATTTTAAATATATAAGTTTCATCAAGATTAGTCTTACCCAACAAAAGTTACGAGCCTGAGAAAATTTGGCTCATTTTAGAAAATAGGGGGAAACACTCCCTAAAAGTCATACAATCTCAACGAAAATCACACCATCAGATTCAGCGTATCATAGAACCTTGTTGTAGAAGTTTCAAGCCCCTATCTACAAAAATGTGGAATTTCGCATTTTTTGCCAGAAGACAAATCACGGATGCATGTTTATTTGTTTTTTTCCCAGGGGTGATCGTATCGACCCAGTGGTCCTAGAATGTCACGAAAGGGTTCATTTTAACGGAAATTAAAAGTTCTAGTTTCCTTTTTAAGTGACCAAAACATTGGAAGGTACCTAGGCCCCCTCCCACGCTCATTTTCCCCCAAAGTCACCAGATCAAAATTCTGAGACAGCCATTTTATTCACCATAGTCGAAAAACCTAATAACTATGTCTTTAGGGACGACTTACTCCCCCGCAGTCCCCATGGGAGGGGCTGCAAGTTACAAACTTTGACATGTGTTTACATATATAACGGTGTTTACGTTAATGTGTTTACATATAGTAATGGTTACTGGGAAGTGTACAGACGTTTTCTGGGGGATATCTTTGGTTTAGGAGGGGGGATACGTAGGAGGATCTTTTTATGGAGGAACTTCTCATGGGGGAAGATTTCAATGAAGGGGACGCAGGATATTCTAGCGTTATTTAAAAAACAATGAAAAAATAAATATGTAGATTTTTTTCTACTGAAAGTGAGGAGCAGCATTAAAACTTAAAACGAGCAGAAATTCTTACGCATATGAGGGTTTACCTCCTCGTAATACCTCGCTCTTTACGCTAAAGTGTTTTTAGTAATTTCAACTATTTATTCTACGGCCTTTGTGATCCAGGAGTCATTCTTAAGGAATTGGGACAAAATTTCAGCTTTAGTGTAAAGAACGAGGTATCGACGAGGGGTGAACCCCCTCAAATACGCAATAAAAACATACGAATATAGAAATTCTTTACGTAAGTTAATTCTAAGTTACGTATATTTTTTACTAATGAAAACGTTCGTAAAAATTAAAAGTTCTAGTTGCCTTTTTAAGTAATCAAAAAATTGGAGGGCAACTAGGCTTCCTCCCTCGCTCCTTTTTTCTCTAAATCTTCCGATTAAAACTATGAGAAAGCCATTTAGCCAATGAAAAATTGATATGCAAATTTCGTTTTAATTATTTATGTGGGGAGAGCCAAGATTAAAACATGTATTAATTCAAAAACGTCCAGAAATTAAATAAAAAAAAAACAAGTTTTTTTAAATGAAAGTAAGGAGTGATATTAAAACTTAAAACGAACAAAAATTACTCCGCATATGAAAGGGGCTTTTCCTCCTCAACGCCCCGCTCTTTACGCTAAAGTTTTTTACTGTTTTAAAAAGTAAAGTTAAGAGAAAGAGTCAAACTTTAGCGTAAAGAGCGGGGCGTTGTGGAGGAAAAGCCCCTTTCATATACGGAGTAATTTCTGTTCGTTTTGAGTTTTAATGTCGCTCCTTACTTTCATTTAAAAAAACTTGTTTTTTTTATTTAATCTAGGAAAAACTGGCATGTCTTTCACATTTGGTTATAATTAGCTTAGTCTCAGTGAGAAAATCTACGATACAGGTATATTTTCATTAAATATTTAATAAATAGAGGTGGTTAGATTAGGTTAGGTATTTAACATAATACGTTCTGGGCGGTCTGCTTTCCATAGTAAAGTTAATAAAGTATCATATTTTGGTATTTTCATTATGACTAACTTAACTAATCATTATAATTAACCTAACTTCACTTCTTGAGTGTTATCGGGATATTACCTATAGTACTATAATTTCTTTTATTTTCGCCAGGCCACTTACGGGTTTTCCTGATTCTATTCCTATTTTGTTATGTCGGTATTGTATTTTTTAAATAAAGCATTTGTTTTAGAGTTCCAGAAATACTCCTATACAAATGTAGGAAATATCACGACCCAGAAACAGTTTTTCAAAGATTAATTGCGTAAACCACAAAGCAGTGATTATTGTTCGTTTTAAGCTTCGACTCCATTCTTTACTTTCATCGTTTAAGGTGGCATGGTACCTTGAAGTCATTTGGCGAGTTTCAGAGTCGGCTGACTTTCAGAAAAAGGAAAGGACCCATTAGTGAATTCTCCCAGAGAGGTAGCTATCGTTGAGAGATGTCGAACCTATGGTTTGACCATGAAAATTGCCAGAAAAGACAATCAGAATTTACATTCATCTTGTCAGCAAGCTTGTCAATCCGATCAGGGAACTCCAATAGCGACCAAGTCGCTTAAATGATAATTCTTTTGAGCTAATTTTTAGCGTTCTCCTAGCAGGTATGGTAGAACAATTTTAGGGACGGCCCTTCCCTGAACTTTAAAATGAACATTCTGCTCAGTTTAATAAAAAAAAGTGGCGTAATGGGTTTGACTTTAGTTTGGTAATACGGGACCCAGAGATCGAACCTTCCTGTCGGCCGACGCAAAGACCTTAATAGTCAAGAAGCATCGTTGATCCGACTGCTAATAAAAAAAGAAGAAGAAAATTCACACTTTCTGATGATGTAAATTCTGTTGATTATGAATATCTCTATGTCCAGCACAAAATACGAGAAGCTGAACAGTATTTCCAGGATTTCCAGGAAAGGAAACGTTGGCTTCTAGTTTTCAGTCGTTTATTCGGCTCTCGTGACCAAACTTTTTAAGTTATGGCTAGACCGCCCAATCTACTCGAATATGTTTGCCACAGAGAGTAACAAACAGTTTGTAATCCTAAAAAGCTGTAATATCTCAGTATGCACCGAACAACACAGAATAAAAGAAAGAATTGAAAAATATGTTTTTCTTAATATTATAGAGTATATTTATTTAAAAAAAATAGTTTGTAATAGACGAGACAAAGTGATCTTTTGAGGTACTGCATCCTCTTAATAGGTTAAACTAAAAGTATCCTCTTAAACCAAAGTAGCTAAAAGAGCTAAATGAATAAAACAATCAAAAATTTTCAAGAATTTGTACCTCGGCTAATTTTAGAGAAAAAAAAACATTCAACCGACTCTTGTACTTTATTCAGAATAGGCTATAGCAGGACGTTTTTCCTGAAAAAAGATGAGGAATATATATATTGTACGTTCGGGCACTGATATATTTTTTCCCCTTTCACTTTTTTTTATAAAAAAATGAATGAATCAAGCCCTTAAATTACCTTAAATTAAATCCTTAAATTAAATTCCTTAATTAATTCCTTAATTTAATTCCTTAAATTACTCCGTATATGAAAGGGGCTTTTCCTCCTCGACATCCCGCTCCTTGCGCTAAAGTTTGATTCTTTCTCGCAACTCTACTTTTTAAAACAATAAAAAACTTTAGCGTAAGGAGCGGGGTGTCGAGGAGGAAAAGCCCCTTTCATATACGGAGTAATTTCTGTTCGTTTTAAGTTTTAATGTCGCTCCTTACTTTCATTAAAAAAAACTTGTTTTTTTTTATTTAATCACCTAATTGGACTATCTGTCTTGGCTTTTTCTACAATTGGCCCTGACTTGACTTGCCCACAACTATTCCCTTTTTAATTCAGATTGAATTAAAGTATGTATTAAATTATGAATAAAGTATATAAAATAATTAAATAAAGTATGAATTATAGTATGTATGTAATTAAAGTATTCAAAACTTCATTCGAATTGTTTATGTGGGTTTGGCGTATTTAGTAAAGCGCTGATTTTTCAAAATTCTTCGAATTCAAAGAAATGTTTTGAATTAAATTGTTGTAGCTGATTCTGTCATAATATATATATACATATATATATATATATATATATATATATATATATATATATATATATATATATATATATATATATATATATATATATATATATATATATATATATACAGGATTTTCCTTAGGGGGGGCGCATAATAGGTTGCTTCAATAAACTTGCGAACAAAGAAATACCCGCAATTAAAAGGGAACCTCGACAATTATGTTGTAGGTAGGTAGTGGAAATGGTCGTATATTTAATCTAAAATTTGTCGAGGGTTAAAGTTTTAATAAATATGTTGGAATTAAAATGGTAGAAAAATATTGATACAAAAAATAGTAAGTTTTAAAAACCATCCCACCGTAAAAAAAATAAAAAGCTATTCACTATCTATAAAAGATATGGTATTCAATATTTTCTGCATAATTTTTTGCCTTTGCACTTCTGACCACTATAGCGAATTAGTTAAGCTTTTCGTAAAAAAAAAAAAAAAAAAAAAAAAAAAAAAAAAAAAAAAAAAAAAAAAAAAAAATGGTCTTGAACCATCTTTTGGGGTCATGCACTCTTTGTGACAATTCGTATAGGTCAAACCATTTAGCATGTCGCCTAATTTTGTGGCATCGCTTAGTAACTACGATAGTGATGAAGAGTGGTATATGAGGATAAAGACACAACTTGTTTATTCATAAAAGATATATTAAACATTCAATACTAGTTCTTTTGGGGGGTAACAAAAAACAGAACGAAGAGATAGAAATGCATAGGAGACATTTAAAACGAGGGTTTTAGGTATAGGCAATGAAGCATTTAACTAATCACCGTTTCTTTTTAAAAATAGTGTTTTAATAAACAGTGTCAACTTTGACGAAATCTAAAAAAATTACTAATCAAAATCTTACTTTTCATAACAACGTAGTGTATTTTTCCACTTTTTAATGTTCAACATATTTCGCTTAAATTACAGAATTCACAACTTAATAAGAAAAGGTCTATTTCTCTACTTCCACTCCCGTCATATCTATTTATTACACGTTCGATGTCTACCTCAATATTTTGGTGAACGTTTATAATGGTCAGTCTAAGAGTCCTGTCAGTTTAGAGCTCTTCGTTGGTTTTTCCTCTTCTATTCATCCTAAAATATTCGAATAAAGACCAAAATCGTCATAAAAATAGTAATCAAACAGTTCGTGGTAACGAACTGTAGTAAGGAGCGACCCGGCTCAATAGTAACCGAAAAACTCTAAAAAATGGCATTTTTATACCAATAGTTACATCAAAAGAATCGCATTTTAGCGCTGATTTTAAATATACAAGTTTCATCAAGATCAGTTGTACCCATCAAAAGTTATGAGTCTGAGAAAATTTGCCTCAGTTTAGAAAACATGAGGAAACACCTCCTAAAAGTCATACAATCTTAGCGAAAATCACACCATCAGATTCAGCGTATCAAAGAGCCTTTTTGTAGAAGTTTCAAGCTCCTATCTACAAAAATGTGGAATTTCGCATTTTTTGCCAGAAGACAGATCACGGATGCGTGTTTATTTGTTTTTTTTCGGGGTGATCGTATCGACTGATTGGTCCTAGAACGTCACGAGACGGCTCACTTTAACGGAAATTAAAAGTTCTAGTGCCCTTTTTAAGTGACCGAAAAAATTGGAGAGCACCTAGGCCCCCTCCCACGCTCATTTTTTCCCAAAAGTCACCGGATCAAAATTCTGAGATAGCTATTTTATTCACCATAGTCGAAAAAACCTATTAACTATGTCTTTAGGGACAACTTACTCCCCCGCAGTCCCCGTGGGAGGGGCTGCAAGTTACAAACTTTGACCTGTGTTTACATATAGTAATGGTTACTGGGAAGTGTACAGACGTTTTCAGGGGGATTTTTTGTTTGTTTGGGAGGAGATTTGAGGGGGGGATTACGTGGGAGGATATTTCCATGGAGAAACTTGTCATAGTGGAAGAGAATTTCAATGGAGGGGCGCAGGGTTTTCTAGCATTATTTGAAAAAAAACAATGAAAAAAATAAATATGAAAGTTTTTGAGCAGCATTAAAACTTAAAACGTCCAAAAATTATTACACATATGAGGGGTTTACCTCCTCGTTATACCTCACTCTTTCCGCTAAAGTATTTTTAATAATTTCAAGTATTTATTCTACGACCTTTGTGATTCAGAGGTCATTCTTAAGGAATTGGGACGAAATTTAAGCTTTAGGGTAAAGAGCGAGGTATCGACGAGGGTTGAACCCCCTCATACACGCAATAAAAACATACGTATATAGAAGTTCGTTACGTAAATCAATTCGTAAGTTACATATATTTTTTACCAATGAAAACGTTTGTAAAAAATTAAAAGTTCTAGTTGCTTTTTTAAGTAATCAAAAATTGGAGGGCAACTAGGCCTCCTCCCTCGCTCCTTTTCTCAAAATCTTCCGATTAATTGCAATTAATTAATATTCAAATTTTGTTTTAATTATTTATGTGCAGAGAGCCAAGATTAAAACATGCATTAATTCAAAAACGTCCAGAAATTAAATAGAAAAAAAAACAATTTTTTTTTTAAATGAAGTAAGGAGCGACATTAAAACTTATAACGAACAGAAATTACTCCGTATATGAAAGGGGCTTTTCGTCCTCAACGGCCCGCTCTTTACGCTAAAGTTTGACTCTTTCTCTTAAATCTTTTTTTAAAACAGTAAGAAACTTTAGCGTAAGGAGCGGGCCGTTGAGGAGGAAAAGCCCCTTTCATATTCGGAGTAATTTCTGTTCGTTTTAAGTTTTAATGTTGCTCCTTACTTTCATTTATAAAAACTTGTTTTTTTTTAATTTAATTTTATATTAAAGATGCGTGTAGGTTTGTGCTTTAAACTAAGTATATGAGTCGAAATACAAAAAAATTATGTGTTTGTTATCTTTGTATTCGATAGTTATAGATTGGTGATTTAAATTCTCGGGGTTTCAAGCCGTGGAGATTTCTAACTAATTTTTTTTTTTTTAATCTTGATATCTTCATATACTCAATTCAAATGTTTAAATCTCGATACGTCTGTTGAGCACAAAAATACGAATTTGAAATTTGACTCAAATGAATTTGACAAATTTGAAATTTGATTTAGCATTAAGTAAGACAATTGTCCTGTAAAATTTTGATTTATAAACAGCTAATCGTGGATATATGATTGGATGGCATGTATCAAAATGAGTATAAAACGTCTCAGCAGTATACATAGCAGTTTGGACAATTTTATGGACAAACATGTTCAACCCCTATACAAAAATATAAATGTTTGAAAAAAATCAATTCCATTCCGCTGATTCAAACTGATAATTCAGAGACTGATCTGTACCGGCTTGATAAAAAAAAAATGAATAAACACATAATTATTTGCCTTCTAATATCAACAATTTTTCGAAAATCTATTCTTCTTAAATGATTACTGCAACCTTTTGAAAGAATATTTTGCCTCATGTACATAGTTTTAAGTATATACTGGCACAAACCTCTATTAAAGTTTAAAGAACATGGCCTTTATTTTAGTGTTTTAGGATGAACAGAAAGTGACTTTTCATATAATGTAGAGCTTTAATTGGATGAAAATAGGTAGTAAAGTGGCCACGTAGGATTTTAAATTTCCCGTCCTCGTCACTACGAAATGAAGATTTTTGTTTCCCAGTTGGCTTTTGTGGTCAAACGGACACATTTCCTTGATAAACCCAAATTTAATTAAAATACTTATTGGCAGTAAATACTTGTGTGGCCGACCACACAAAGTAACTAAAACCTTGTTTCAAGCTGAGAAACAGTCTTAATAATTAAAAACTTGTTAAAAACTAAACTATTAAAACCAATTACAAAAAAAATAACTTTCATCCCAAACCAGAGCAAGCGGACCCAAACACAAATCCACTACTACGTTAGAGGGGGCGCCCCCCGCACCCCCTGGATCCGCCACTGAGTGCAACAGCACAAACACAGAAGCAAACTTACACCATAAAATTCTTCTCATAAAAAATATATAAACAATAAACAATAATAATAAATGATAAATATAAATAATGAAAAATATATAAAATATAATAAATAATGAACAATAAACAATAGATAATATATAAAAAATTAACCATATAAATAAAAAAGAGACAGAAGGAGAAAGGACGACTGTTTTTCTAATTTAGTAATTAAAATAGATCAGTACTTGAACGAGGCATTAACCCTAGTCATCCATACAATCACATAGGTCAAACAGCATAGCCATACACAATCAACCGCAAAGAATAATCCATGGACAGGCAGTCGTGTCGTAAGAAAGCATAAATCGTCATATAATAAAAACAATAAATAAGACACAATAGGCAGCATACCTGGTGTTCAAAGGGTTGAAGAGTTGAGTCGTCTTCAATGTCAATTTCTGATGGTGGGCAAGTATCAAGGGTACCGTTCTCGCCTTTCCATTGTTCTTCACTTGCCATTGATAAAAGGTTTCCTGAACAAACCATTACACGCAACTGACAGCACAAACTTGTTCTAAAATACAAAATATAACTGGTAAAAAATGATTCAACTAAACATTGACGTTTGTAAAGGTTGGGTTAGTCACGACGGTAGGGTTAAGGAGGTCAAAATCAAAGATAATCTGTGTCGATATTGCGATGTTCAACGTTCGATTCTGGACTTCCAGCTCGTTGTATAACTATTTTAATTAGTACAGTTTTTACTTCTGTTTTTTTTTATATATTCCCTAACTCTTTGCTACTATAAATAATCTCTAGGGTTGCTTGTTGTGAGCAAAGGTTGGGGCTTCATCAGAGTCAACCGTGAATGACGTCCACCCACCTAATGTGTGGTCGTCCTCTGGGGTGCTTCCAACTATTTTCAGTAGAGTTAAAGTCAAAGAAGCGTCGGGTGGCAGTTTACAGGCGCAGAGGAAGAAGATGGTCGTGCCAACAAAGAGGCCGAGATACCAGCTGCTTTGAGAGGGGTGATAATTTGAAAGACGATGTAATTTCTAGGCTCCGTATCCTGTTAAAACCTCTGATGCGTTCAATTTTCAGATGTGTTTCGCCTTTATCATCTGGATCATGTGCTATAGATTTTACGGGTCACAGTTACTACCGAAACAGAGTAGATATGGCTTAAGTAAGACGGCATAACTGGGGATTGCAAAAAATTGGTCTTAGAAGACGACCGAAGACGACATTCGCCTTTGCCGCCCTTGCAGAAATCTCTGCATCTAGGGCTCCATTTGAGCAGACAGTTGAACCAAGATAGGAGAACTACGTTGCTTAACAAAACTTTAGGCATTATTTTGAGTCCCATCCAATTTAGAGTCCTATTTTGAGTCCAGTCCCGGATAGTCAACATCTCAGAGAATTTCCTAATGTCTCTTAGGAAGATGAGGTCATCATGAAGAGGTACTGGCGACAGCTCAGAAATCAGCAGGGTATAGAAATCTTCCTTATTTCCTTCCCCGGAGCCATTAGTAGGGCGTAACAGGTGATGATAGTTGTTTTTCGATGTTTCCCATCAATCCTTTCCTCCTGGAGTTTTAGGAGATACTGGTAAATGACAGGAAGACTACGTTTATGATGCCACTTCGATCAATGAAGTTCAGAGAGAAGAGTAAGGAATAGTAGATCTATGTCACCTCCCTTAGCTTACTCAATCGTCTGGCTCTCACCTTCCGTCATCACCCTACGTTCGGGACGGTTGACAGCTTCGATTCTCTGACATTTGTTATGATAGCGTCAAATCTTGAGTTTTTTGCACAAATAGGTTCTGAGGCCAGACTAGATTTACATGGTTTATGCATAAACGAAGGACAAAAAAAGGGAGGAGAAAAAGAGAGAAAACGACAACGATGATAATTCTCAGCCTCTCAATAATACAGATATTTCGGTAACGATATCGGCGAAGCGCCTTCGGTGCTAAAAAAAAATTACATAGTATAAAAGAAAAAACGAACCTTGGAAGTAATCAAGAACAAAATCAAACTTCAAGGGGAAAATGTCAAAAAAAGAAAAAAAGTCAACTTCGGATCAAATAGTCTCGTCAAATCAACAGAAAAACTACATATGCAGCGAAGCATAGACTCAGTGATCAAATCAATTTTTAAGTCATTTCACTTGTGTTTTGATATTTCAGTCACTTCTTTGCTTTTGTCACCATAATGCAGTTCCTTTTTTCTACTGTTCTCTTTTATATCCTTCAGTTTAAGTTTGTTTTTACTCTTGAGTAAAAGCAAAGGTTAGTTTTTTCTTAAGAAGCTTACGAGCAATCTAATGTACGGTAATGTGCCAGAAATTTGACGATGGAAAGAATGTCAAAATATTTATTTTAGGAAACCTAAAACAAGTAACCCCCCGTCAATTGAAATTAAAAATAGATAGCTTAAGCACGAAGGGATTCAGGCAAGAATAGGAAACAAAAACAAAACAACTTAGCAACCTGCTAGAAAAGACAAATGGCTAAAAAAAATTACATTTGTATAAGGTGCGAAGGATACCGACTGTTTGCCACCTGGTGGATATCCCAGGAGGCCAGTGTTTGCACCACTTATGTATGAGTGCAGGCAGAGCCGTTCCTAGGGTTGGTGGTGCCAAAGGAAAACTAAATTACAGCCCCCTCCCGACTCAAATATAATAAAAAAAGTCGAATCAAAGTGGTAAAATTGGGTCAAAGTGGGCGATTCCCCCACCACGGCCCCCAAGCCCCAGCCCCCGGGATGACTGCCCTAGTTGGCCCCTTCTAGGAACGGCTCTGAGTGAAGGCACAGTTACACAACTGGGTCCATCACAATTTTAGCCCAATTGGCATTATTTGAAGGGGGTAAAATTCTAGACAAGTTACTTTCCGCTATCTTCGAAAGGGGTTAGGTTAGGAAAATGAAACGGTACTTATCTGTTATAGCGCCTATGTATATAAAAGCTAGGTAGGAGTTTTAATTGATTTTGCGATCTAAATTGGATGACATTTATAATATAATGAAAATATAATACTTTAGAAACAAATTTTGATTATATATTTGCACATTTTTTTTTCAGGGGCGGGGGGGGGGGGTAAATTATAACGGGTCTGCATGCAAGGTGTGTTATGTACAATTATTCTGCATAGGGCTAAAGACATATTTTTGGGAAAGACCTCTTTTTTCTTTGATATTCTGGAAAAATAGAGATTGGTTTTTGGACTGCCTCTATTTTACTATAGCATGATACAATGTGAGTGCAGTAACAAGCTCCCGCCTTTTATCTTTCTTCTTTGTGAAATCTTCACCAATAATTCATCATCATAAACTCAAAATGTGGTCTTGTTTTGACAAGCAATTGAAAAGAAAAAATTATATTTAATACTTGTGATATATAAAATAAATATCAAGCAATAAGGATAATTTCAAGGCCTGCAATAAAGGATCAAAAGATTATAATTTCCTTTCTCTGTGACTCTTGTGAACATTGGATTTGCATTCAGTGCATTGAAATGGAATATCATTTGTTACAAAAATGACGCGCCGCCTTGGTCCGGTGTGGTCGTGTCCCATTTGTAAACAGGCTAGAGTCACTCAAAATAGTTTATCTACCTAAAAGACATTATTAAATGAGATCAGATGATCGTTTACTAACATTGAAAAGAGGATTCAGGATAAATTTGATAAGCTGGTAAAGCCTCTGAATGACTGAATAACAAGCATTGAGAAAGACTGGGTCAAATGTTCAGTTCAGGACGTGATCAAAACTGAGTTGGAGACCCTGAGCCAAAAGCTTGAGCGAAATATTAGTGGAAAGTTGGTATCCGACAGTCCGACAGGTTGGAAGCTTAGAAACAGCAAAGCGGGACTGAAACTTGTGAAAGCGAATTCTTTTCGTAGGAAAATGATAGAATGATGTAATTGTTCTCTATACAAACCCAGACTACGTATCTTCAAAAATTGATGATTTTTGAGCCCTAATATCAGCCCTCAAACCCCACGTCATCATTATTACGGAATCACTTCCCAAGAACAGTGAACAACCAGATGTGTATTTCCAGCAAGTGCGTATTTTTGATTTCATTGTTAACAGTAATTATAAACGTGGATTTTCATTTAAGTTCAAACCTTGATGAATTATATGGAAGTTAATTACCCAATCTCTTCAAGTATGAGTGAATGTTTAGTTGTTGATGTGAAGTTACCTGGGTCCACAAGTGCTTTTAGAGTTGTAGCCATTTATCGTAGTACTAGCGTTAGCGAATTGTCTACATTTAATAATAAAAAAAAATATTGCAGTTATTACCTTCTGTTTCTTTATTTAGTTCTAAGTTTCTAGTAATTGGTGACTTTAACCTACCCTCTATTGATTGAGCCTCAAATACAAAACAACTTTCTGATAAGTCGTTTGAAAATCAGTTCCTGCAAACTTTACAAGAGCATTACTTGCATCAGCACATTAAAAACCCTACTCGTTTGTGGGCTAACTCGATCCTTGAGTATTGACGTGAGCCAATAAAATTTAAAAGCTCTGATTCATGGTCAATATATGAAAGAGGTAGAAACAGAGCAGCTAAGTTCCTTCATCTAAATCGTCAAGAGGTTGAGTCGAATGTTATTGCATCAGTCCAAAGTTGCCCAAAAAGATTTTGGAAGTATTTGAGAAGGAATCAAGCTTCACAATCCCCGTCATCCACTTCCTTTATAGATCCTGAAACTCTTTCACACATAAATGGTAATTATGTAAAATCCCAACTTTGCAATAAGGTAGTTAGTTCAAGCAAGTTTATCAAAATTTCGCTTGACAAAATTTCCATCCCACTTCTGAAAAATAACTGTCAACTATACGGTATTCGCCCGCGAACTGAAGCATGGATAACAAGTTACATTTCAAAAAGAACCAAAGAGGTTGCGTTAGGTGATACTTTGTCACCAGCTATGCCTGTCATAAGTACCACAAGGCAGTTGCCTTGGGTCGGTACTCAGCTGCATTTTTATCAATGATTTGCCACATTTTGTCAGGAATTTAACCTTAATTCGCGGATGATGTGAAAGTTTACAAATTAGTCATAAATGAAGATGAGATTTCTTTACTTCAAGAGGATCTGGATGCTCTGCGCCGATGGTGTACGACGAACTCTATGTTCATTAACGAAACCAAGTGCAATGCTATGCACTATTTGCGAAGACTCATACCTTCTCTGAGGCATCTATCATACCACCAGAGAATGCAGAGACTGCGGTTGCCTAGTCTTCAGTCCCGACGTGATAGGGCTGACTAATGAATACATTCCGCATTGTTAGGAATATTGATAATACCACTTCGGCTCACTTCTTCACTTTTTCATATTACGGTAATACCCGTCAACACCAACACAAAATATAACCACCATGTTCACAAAAAAGATTAGGCCAAAACTCTTCATCTAGCCGAGTGTGAAAGACTTAGAACGGACTTCCATCGGAAACAGTTGAAACTATCACGGTCCAGTCTTTCAAGAGTAGTTTAGCCGCTACAGATTTCCATACTAGGTCTTAGGCCTATGACGATTCGTTTTGAGAATATTTTTTTTTGTCAGTCGTTTTTGAGAGCTGTATGTTTGAATAGTGTACTATTTTCATAGATTTGTTTGTGTGTATTAGCCTATGTTGTCATAAAGAATGTATTGTGCGACAAGCTTGATAAAGCTTACCGCTTTGGGATTTAATACATAAATAAAAGTTACATTTTTATATTCAGAAGTCAATCAACTTTCTGTTAGAATGTGAATAAAACTGAAACACTCAAAGAATACATATATCAAAATAGGATAATTGGTATTTCCAAAAAGAGGCCCTTCTAGGTAAGCCAGTGAACTAATAACTTCAATTGTTTGATTTTAAATAATTTTAATTATAACTCTATTGATGCATAGATTAAATTCTTAGCTATTTTATAAAACCTATAACAATTCTTCTCAATTCCTATTTAGAAGAAAATTCGAGGGTTTGAGTTTTACATAATCTTGCTCAATTGCATAATGATTTTTTACCCTATTATGCAGTAAGAATTGTTTTTCAACTTCACACTGTCCAAATACTTGACCCCCTCCACTCCCTCTCCCTCTAGAGGGCACTGACCTTTGATGACCTTAAAATGTGCTATAATAGTGAAAACTTACAAAATAGATTTTCTCCTTAAATGAAGTACAAGAAAAGCATTTTCTTCTTCACAACTTTGCTCAATCCCAATTCATGAGGTTTCAAAATCTGCAAATAGGCTACATTTCCTAAATTTAGAATGATTATTGGTGAATATTTCGCTGTTCGCATTATTGACTTACGAATAAAGTGAAAAATACCCCTTGATGCCCTTTTTAATGCTCTTTCCAAATATAATAATCACTTCTGCCGCAAATGAATTTTACCATCAACCATATATATACCAATTCAGGGTATATATTTAAACATGGGGGGGGGTGTAAAGTTAAGTTTAAACTTACCTATCATTTCCATCAGAAATAAACTTTACCCCTCCCCCTAATGTGCAAATGTGTACCCTGAATTGGTTTATATAGAGGTGGGAGTAAAATTCATTTGCGGGAAAAATGATTACTAGGCTATATTTGGAATGAGCATAAAAAAAATGAACAAGGCATTGAGTGGTAGGCCACGTTCATTTTATTTGAAAGCAAACATATTACCTGAAAATTACTTGATTATTAGGCTAGCCTATTTTTTGAAAGAGCATAAAAATATCGAATAGGCTAGTGTGCTCATCTTGTCTCAACCTCATGTATGAGATCTCGCATACATTCACCACTATTGTTATCAAGGCATGTTATTAAAAACATTAGTGTTACCTATAATTTTTTGTCCTAGACAAGAAATAGATTTCAAATCTTTAAAACCGCATTAATCAGGATTGAGTAAATGTATCAGGCTTGAAAACGTTCCCCATGCTTTATTTGAGAAGTGCACTAGCCTACTCTTCAAAATAAAGGAAAAGTCCATCAAATAGGATTTACTGATACCCACCAGTATTTTCATATATCATTCTTTCGAGAACATTGTAATATTAAGCTATCGGTCAGAAAACTTTCCAATTTACTTACAGCAACACCTTTCCAGATGGTTAGTTCCTTTTCAAACTCGTTTTTATCCCTCACTATTTGTAATCTTTCACGGCTGAATTAAAACTGACAAAAAACAGAAAAGATAACTGGAAACTATTTTTTGGCGCAGGCGCTGTCATTGCCTAACACTGCACAACTCCCGGAGCATCGAACACCGAAAGTAAAAGTGCTGAATTATGGGCTATATTTTCTGTAAAGTTGTAACCGTGATTTTGATAACAGGGGCAATACCCCTGGCTAATAAGGTACCAATAAAAAATGTATAGTCATGAGAAAATGAGAAATCATTTTCTCATTTGAAATCTTGGTAAAGAAAAAGTTTTTGGTAGCAATTCCCTCCTCCATTAGAAACTAACTACTGGCGCTCTCAATTTTAGCCCTGTAAGTTGTCAAGCATAGCCCACTACATACGATTTCGGTACTTGTATGATAAACCCACTACCACTCAAGAAGTGAAGTTGGGTTAATCTTAATAAGGCATACCTAAGTATGATAAAAAGATAACCCGTTAGAAACAAATTTGGGCTGTGTATTTTCACATTATGGGGATGGGGGGTTAAATCACAGTGGTTCTGAATGCAAAATTTATTAGCTGCAATTGTTTTACATATTATGAAGTAAGAATTGTATTCTGACTTCAGACTGTCCAAATATTTTTGGACTTGGAGCATTGAACTGATGCTTTCTATTTTACACTGTTTTGGAGACAATTTCGCATAGTCTTATCATCAGAATCAAACTCCAGGGGATGGAGAAGTTAATAGTATATTTCTTGTTTCCTATCTAGTTTCTGTTCTAAAATATGCTCCAGGATATAGTTAGAACGCCTTTCCACTTATACTCTTTCTGAAATGAAATTCTCAGGGAATACTTATTATATGTTCCATTATTGTTTGTCAAGGGATTTTACTGAGAAGTTCCCTTCCTTTGCAAATTGTGAGTAAGCTGCTGGGAAAACGTTGTTGAAAGTTGAGGAAAATTAAACCCTCATTTTAAGCTCAAGAAAAAAGGAAATACTTTCTATGAACGAAATCTGGAAAAATTTTCCAAATTAATGCATAAAAGATACCAAATTTTAACTACATTTTTCATTTATTTCGATATTTCAGCTTTATTTTTATTTTCAGATCTATAGGGTCTTGTCGCCCTCCAAGTATATTGGGAATCAACAGAAACAGATCTTCTGAAGTTTATTTCTAAGAAATGTATATTTCTGTAATATTTCTACGCTCGGCCACGTTTCTGAGCTACTACATTCTGTTCCATTCCAATATTTTTCATAAATACTTATTAGCTTAAGTATTTCTCATTGTACTTATTATCATAATATTTCTCATTAGCTTAAGTATATGCATATTTACAGTAAAAAAAAAAAAAAAAAAAAAAAATCAGCTGAGTGTAATGAGCAACATTAAACGTTTCCCCTCCTCAAAACCCTACTTTTTACGTTTATTTAGTACTCTTTACGTCTATATTTAGTACTTTTAAAACAGCTTCTGGTTTTAACTAAACGGACCTTCTGTTTTACTAGTCGCTCTTAAAGAAATGGTACAAAGGGTCGAACGTTAGCTTAAAGAGTGGGGTATTGAAGAGGGGACATCCTTCCTTATATTTGTAGAAATTTCCGTTCGTTCTAAGTTTTAATGCTGCTCCTTACTTTCAGCTGATAGAAAAGGTTTTTTATTTAATTTCTAATCTGAGTACCTACTTAGTCACTAAGTCACCTTCTCAGCGGGGCCCCTAATCAGACCACTCAGCACATTACCAGGTAGCGGATAGGCAATGGTCCTTCAGATATGTAGGTTACCTCCCATAAAGGGAGGTGTGGACCAAGGGGGACCTAGCCCCTGGGGGTTCATAAATTGAAAATGGGTACCCTTGCCTGGGGACCATAAATGCATGTGGAGGAGGAAGAAGGCGCCTCTGATGCACACTGAGCAGGGCTTGCCGGCGTTTGGACAGGATACCATCGTGGGAGGATCCTTTTCAGGAGGGAAACTGCGAAATAAGACGGAAGATCCAGATTCGGGTAACAGCCTCTGCATGCTGGGTAGGCCTTTTGGGTTTCGGCCCAACAGTCAGGTACTGGCGTACCTGCCCCTAGCCAAGCCAAAGAAACCGGTTGAACGTTGGCCTACCAAGCTATCTCCGTATAACTAGGACCGCTACCGAAGCTTCAACTATAAGCCTCAGATCCAAACCTCTAAATTTGATGATGACCCATGCAAGCCCCCGGAACGGATTTTTGAATGCGAACAGCCGTTTAAGGTAAGTCTATGGAACATTAGAACCATGTCGGAACTTTCAAAAACAGAGCAAGTCTTTCGTGAATGTGAGAAGTTTGGACTTGACATAGTCGCCATTCAGGAAGCAAGGTGGAAAGACTGCGGCAAGAAGAAAATCAGTGGCCACCATACTATGTTTAAAATATTGAAAATCACTTTGCCGGAGTTGCAGCAAAATTAGGTCCAAATCAACAAAAGCCCTCTGCCCATGGAAACCGGTCAATGAAAGAATACTAAATGCGAGATTTGTTTCTAACCACGCCAAATTGTCGTTTATTGTTTGCTACACACCGGCAAATGATGCTGATGACAACCATAAAGATGAGTTCAACGACAACCTCCAGTCTGTGATCGATTATATCCCACTCCATGACGTCAACTGCATCGTAGGCGACCTCAATGCAATGTTCGGTCAAGACATATCCTACCGCTCTGAAGTGATGGGCCACTACGGGTTTAATAGACTTCATAAATCGCACCATCAACGAATATGGAGCTCAACTTGTCCGCTTGTCTATGGGGAATGCTTTGCTGATCGGCGGTACGCTCTTTAAGGATAAGGATATCCACAAATAGACTCAGACATCCCCGAATGGCACCGTCAAAAATCAAATCGACCATTTCCTGATTCGCAGGAGATGGTGAACAAACCTAAAAGACGTTCGAAGTTTTGAAGCACCTACGTTGGTTCAGACTACGGACTAGTAGTCACCACATTAAAATTGAACTGAAGTCTAATAATCGGAAGATGAAGACGGGTATACTCAAAAGCTTTGACGTGGACAAACTAAGTGACAGGGGCGTCCGATATTCGTTGGCATCAAACCGTCAAATAAATTTGAAGCCCTACATAACCTACCAGAAAATGTTGAAAAAGCTTGGGAGACAATCCGCAAAAGCTACTAGGATACGGTCTAAGAAACCCTCGTGTTTAGAAGGCTGGCTAGGCAACAGTGGATATTTAAGAAGACCTGGGATTTAATAGAAAATTACAAGAAACTGAAGTCAAGCTCCCTTGGGGAAAATGGTCATTCAGAGGTGACTAATAGCTTGGCCTATAAATTAGCTGATAGAAATGTAAAGAAAAGCTCCAGATCCAACAGATGGTAATACATGAATGAAAATGCCAGACAAGCCGAAGAAGCAGCGAGCCGTGGAGACACACGAATCGTATATTGCCTTACCAAAGAAATAGTAGGCGAGTCAAGTATCCAAGAATGCCCGTTGAAAGTTGAAAATGCAAGGCTTCAGACAGATGTGGAAGAACAAAAGGAACGGTAGTTGAATTATTTCGAAGCCCTACTTGATCACCCAACCTCAGCGGTCCAACCAGATATATCAGATCAACTTCTCTTCAGTCTTCACATCAGTGATGAAAAGCCGAAAGCCGACGAGTTAATCTCAACAGCTAAGAAACTTAAGAATGGGAAGGCCCCTGGTAGAGACGGCATTTCAGCTGAAATCAAGTTCAGCCTGCATTGAACCCTGACCATCTGACTATCCTTCTTCTCGCTCCTCTGGTAGACCGAAAACTTCCCCAAAGAATGAAGAACAGGAACCTTAGTCAAACCCCTCAAGAAAGGAGACACGAAAAAAATGTGGCAACTATAGAGGAATCAATCTTCTCTTGGTCCCTGAGAAGCTCTTCATGACGATAATATTAGGAAGATTCCAAGCTGTCCTTGATCCTCACTTACTTGAAGAACAGCATGGATTTTGGCGAAAACGATCTTGTACCGGCCTTGTCTTTGCTATGGAGACAGCACTTGTATTCATTCTTCGTTGAATCTGAAAAGGCGTTTGTTGAATCTGAAAAGGCGTTTGATTCAGTAGATCATCAAGCCCTCTTGCAGTTTTACGGCATTCCCGAGAAGCTAATCTGTCTATTAGTTGCCATGTACGAAGAGATGGAATGCTGTGTTAAAACATTGGACGGAGACAAATTTTGTTTCAAGGTGATGTCTGGCGTCAGGTAAGGCTGTGTCTTGTTACTTCTCCTCTTCGTTCTAGTTGTAGACTACATCTTTAGACAGATACGTGGGCATGGAATTCGGATTGCAGGAAAACTTTTCTAAGGAAGTCAACTTTGTCAACGATGTTGGGCTTATAGAAGCTGAGAAGCAGAAGCTTCAGGGATTCCTGAACAAATTCGCACAGAAAGCTGAGCAACTTGGACTGCACATCAACGCCCCAAAGACAAAAGCTATGTCAACCACTAGTTCACCCATAGGAATCCAACTAGGAAGAGAGGACATTAAACAGGTGACAGACCTCAAGTACTTAGGGAGCACAGTCGCTTCCAGTGGTGACTCTGAAAAAGAATTCCGTACCAAGATGCCAGGATAGCCTTGGTCAACGCATCATTTCAGAGACTTCTACCATTCTGGAAATCCACCGTGTACTTGCTGAAGTTAAAACTCACGTTGTTCCAGAGCAATGTGCTTTCTGTCCTGAGTTACGCTATAGAATGCCTTGAGCCAACTGTGGAACAAGAGAAACGCCTTACCGCTTTTGAGAATAACTGTCTTCGCCGAATTCTTAGAATCAGTTGGAGAGATAGTGTCAGCAACGACCAGATCCGTACCCACACATACCAGCCAGATATCGCAACCGCTGCATGACAACGTAGATGGCGATACCTTGGACACATCCTCCGCATACCAGATCAAAGACATCCAAAAGTGCTCCTCCGCTGGCAACCGGAAGGTACCCGTCGTCGAGGAAGACCAAAGAACACGCTCCGTATGACGTATGAATGTGACAGAAGAGCCTTCCGGGCGAATCTCATTCCAGAGTGGGAGGACATATGCGCAGCAACTCACATGAGAGAAGATTAGAGGCTACTCACGGACACCCTGTGTGCCTCCGGAGGCACTGAAGGAACTAAGGCCTAAGATAAGGTGATTTCTAATTATTTTTAAATAGCGGTGGGAAATCCAGCAATTCTACATGGAAAATCCCACCCCCCACAAAAAATTTCTCCTTGGAAAATTCCTCCCATGTAACCCGCCCGCCAGAAAATCACCCAGCGTAAGAAAATCCTCCCCCAAAGAGTATCTTTATATTCTCAAATAGCCAATATTATATGCAAAGTTCGTTATTTTAGCAATAAGCAAAGTTCATAGCTTATACCTCTTCCCCCGGGGGATGTAGATGTTAGAGTCATCCTAAAACACATAGTTACTAGATTTTTCATTCAACTATGCTAAACGAAATAGCTATCTCAAAATTTTGATCCAACGACTTTTGGGAATAATGAGCGTGGGAGGGGGACAAGATACCCTCCAATATTTTTGGTTAGTTATAAAGGGCACTAGAGCCTATAATTACCGAACAAACGAGCCCTCTCCCGATCTTCTAGGATAACAGGTTCGATTTCGATACAATCGCCGGTGAATTTTCTTAGGCTCATAACTTTTGATGTGTAACATTAAACTTGATTAGTTTTTGCTCGTTTTGAGTTTGAAAATCCGGATATTAATAGTATTACACCTCCTGAAAAGTAAACTTTATACCATTCCTAGAAAATCGTATCTATGCTATTTTGACAACATGGATGCATTTACACTATTTTGATCTTATTCAGTTACAAGAGCAGAAGTAGTAATAGAAGTAGTCCCGAAGGTTTCATGTTAATACCCTCAGTCGTTCTTTAGATATTGCTGAGACGTCTTCTTTGCAATCACCATACACTTGGTGTCTTTTTATTTAGTTGTTAAATAGTATAAACTTTTGGATTAAGTTTTTACTTTATATCTTCTTCTTAAGAACAGAAGTAATCAATAGGAGAAGTATTAGTGATGGCAGTAGAAGTATTAGCATTAAGCAGCAGCCTAATGGTATTCACATTGTGCCTTTCTGGTCTAGTGCAACATTCTCCCTAATACCCTGATAGTTTCAAAATAATACTTCAAGCTGTTCTTGAGATATTTCTGATACATCCTGTTGACAACATGTATATATATAACTTGTTTTGATGTAACCCAAAATCTCGTCAGCAGTCCCTGAAAGTTCCAAATTAATTTGATAAACCTTAGTAATTTTAGTATTAACACCAGTAGTCTATGAACTTGATGTGTTTAATTCAAGTACCATTTATTCGGGTCTAGAGGAAAACTTTATTTTCCCCTAGAATGATTACAAGCATCTCGGATTACAGTTTAATGCAGAAAAGTCGGAAATCCTGCTTTTTAATTGGGAATCAGTCTTTGATGGTTTTACGATTCCTCCAATGTTAAGTCAGTCCTGTTCCTTTTATACCTTGGCCTTCCTATCGGTTCAACTCTAAAAACAACCCGCCAATTACTTTGCGTATCCACAGAAGCGAACTGATTTTACATATAGTAAAATTGTTGCAAATAAGTTAGGGTTCAACAGACAATTTTCAGCTCGCCTTTACAGTGCAATTGTTCTTGAATTCTTTTGCTGAGTGCGATAAACGTAAACTTCGATCTATTTTCTTTCTACTAAATGTAGAAAATTTCTACTTCATCTAAATTTCAGCTAAAATTCAACTAAATGTATACTTCATCTCCCACTTTGGTCCCGAAATTTTTGTTCTTATCTTAAATTCTTTTCTTAAAGTAACTTAAATAAATTATTTTCTTAAAGATGAATCTGCCATAAAATAACAGGCCCAACTTTAGCCATACTTAATCAGATCTCGAAGTTTAAAAAGCCATCCATGGTTTGAAATCTTCTGCCAGTAGAACTCGGTGCGTTTGTGATTTATGTGTGCGTGTTTGTGATCACCATGGATTAACCAGTCTTTTGGTGCTAGTAAGTATTAACTAGAATGCATTGTGTCTAGGCCTACTCCTCTTTTCTTGTATTTTTATGTAATCCGTCTCTTTTGTTTGCTTTTGATGGGAAAAATAATAATATTGTTATTATTATTTAGCCTTTTTTGATGTTCTAGTAGCACAGCCATTTGACAGCTTGTGTGCATAAAATGTATTTCTATTTAATTTGAGATGCCCATCAACATAATCTAAACATATCTCCTTAATACCCTGAGCGTTAATAGCAGTATTAGTATTATAAGTAGTAGGGATAGAATACATATAATATCTTTCGGTAGCACTGAAAGTTTTAACTTAATACACTAGCTGTTCCCTGCGACATAGCTGTTACGACCCTCTAATAGCCTGCATCCAAATATTGTGTTTCAATTTAGTTTACAACCCTCTTAAAGATCCCCTGAAAGTTTCACTATAATACCATTAGTTTCAGTAACACTGGTAGTAGTCGTCGCAGTAGTTGTTGCACCAGTAGTAGTCGTAGAACTAGAAGTAGTTGCAATAGCCGTCGTAGTAGTTTTGGTGCACTTTACCTATTTCAACATCCCGCTTAACATGTCCTGAAAGTTTCAGCTTAATACCCGGTACCAGTGGTTCCCAACCGATTATGAGCAAAGCCTCACAAAGAAATTTCCAAAATTCTGATGCCCCCCCTGGTGATATATAAATTTTGTTATTCAAAATTTACGCGTATTTACCTGAAGGAAGCTTAAAAGGTCATTAGCTTGGTATTGTTTACGGGCTGTCCTCTGCATATTTTATGCTAATGAAAAATAATGTCTGATCACAACATATTTTATACAATACATGATGCCATTGCAATGCTATCTCGTATCTTTTTTTTGTTCTTTAAATGCACATGAATGTGACCACATTCACATTAAAATTAAGGCTCTATAGTATAGCTAGCCAAAAGGTACAGGTCCTACCCTTGACCCACCAGAATATTGCCACACCCCACTAGTGGGGATAGCACTCCACGTGCGAAATGATGGTCCTAGACCATTCTTGGGGTACTGCTGATATACTCTTTTAACAATCTTCTTGTAAAGAGTGCGTCTTTATATAGTTCAATTTCCCCCTAAACATTCCCTAAAAGTATCAACTTCCTATCCTTAGCATTAGTAGTAGTAGTCGTAGAAATAATAGTAATGGTAGCAAAATTTCAGCAGTAGTAGTAGTATAGTATAGTAGCGTGTAATGAGTGCCTTTTGGTTAATTCGACGTCCCTTTCAAAACACCCTGAAAGTTTCAACTTAATACTCTGAGCTATGCCTGAAAAATTGTTCATATATCCTTTTGGCAACCTTAATACGCAGTGTATTTTGATTTGCTTCAACGCTCCCCTAAATGTTGTCCGAAAGTTTCCGCTTAATATCCTTAACCTCAGTGGAAGTAGTAGCCGTACCAGTCGTAATACTAACAATAGTGGCTAAATGCACATAGTACCTTTTTGGTTAGTTCAATATCCCCATCAACATGTCCTTGGTCAATTTATCATCCCTTTCATCATTCCCCTAAATTTCCAACTTATCAGCCTCAGTCAATCTTGAGTTTCCCCCTTTCAACAACCCGTATGCCCATAACCTGTATGATTTAGTTCAACATTCCCGTAAATACTCTCTGAGAGCTGCACTTGAATACACATAGGTTTTTTTTGAACCAAAGGTCAAACATGCCCCCTTTCCCAATAACAAGTACCGTGTATAAACACTAAGTAAATTACATAACTTACAGTCCTTAAATTACATAACTTACAGCTTCAAGGGCCGTATGGGGGTTGACATCCCAAATAAACCCTAGAAACATTGTTATTGGACCTTTCAGCTATGCTGAACAAACCTCAAGATTTTGGCTCGACGTGTTGGGAGAATTGATGAGTTTGGGAGGGCGGCTATTTCTTATTTCTTTTTTTTAAGAATCAAAGTGATCGAAGGGTAATTAACTCCCCGCCCCATGCCCTTTTCCCCTAAATGCATCCGATCAAAATATCAAAAAGGCATTTTGTTTAAAATAGTCCGGAGGTCAAGCAACTATGCCTCCGGGTTTGACACCCTCCCATGTGTAAGGGTTGTAAGTTATGCAAGTTGCCTGTTGTTAACATACAAAGTCTTTTATCAAGAAAAGTGGACATGTTTGATCCTGAAAATTCAAAAAAGCTTAGAGTATTACGATGGAACTTCAAGGAAACGTTGAGAAGGGAACAAAGTCAAAAAATACATTGCCCTTGCTGGTTTGGCTGTGATAATTAAAAGTGCAACATACGCCATTTTGTAACTTTGAGGAGAGCAAAATATGAAAAAAGTCTGTTGGCAGTGGACACTCTAAAAAATGAGGCTAATGGAGATAAAGGGAATATTTTCTTAACCAACTTTTTATACTCTTTTCAGCGGTATAAATCAGCTTAATGTATTCTGAGTGAATTCAAAATTATTGCTTTTTATGGCAAATGTCTCCTTTTTTCTTGGCAAAAAAGGAGACAAATGCCAGGTCCGGATGTTATAGCTCCGTAAGATAATTTTCTTCTGTCATTCTAAATTGCAACAAGACGTCATAAAAGAGATATACGCTACTTAGTGGCGTATGTCTTCTTGGTGGTGATAGATAGGACAATTCTAACTTGCACCATTCAACTCCTTGTGCTGAATTTACCCACGACACTTTCATTTTCGACCGATTTAAAGGTCGTGATTAAGTGAACTTGAAAACATCGAGCTTCAAAATTGAAGTTAGGGTAGCCTTCTGTCTCTCAATTCTCTAGAGACCGTCGATTGTCAAAAACCCTTCAAATAACACCTATTCATTGGCGGAAATAGCAGGTTAATTATACCAGCTTGTCAATTTGGTCTCTTGGACGATCTTAAACGATTCTTTCTGGCAAAAAACTTGTAAAAATTTCAGGTAGCTGAAAATATTCTAGGGGACTGTTAATCGAAAACTGGAAAATACATCGAAAATTGGTTGCAATCATCTTACAGGTTATTGTCTTCTGCTCATGATAGTACCGATTTTGTTCTAAAAGCAATATCCTTCATAGAGTACACTTGTGAAAAAGAGCGAGACATTTTCTAAAATTTCAAAGCAGTTAGAGTGAATAGAGCAAAATCCTGGTAAACATTTTATAGCATCTTCAAGAAGCTACGGCCTGATATTAGAAGCGGTATCTTCCACCAATGAATACTTGAGTACTTTTTAAATATAAATTCTCAATTTTAACATGAGGTTTTCGAGTTCCATCAGTTCACTTAATCCCGGCCTTAATACTTCAGAGCAAACAGTACTTCAGTACTCCAGTTAAGTATTTTCAGTACTTAAGTACTTTCAGTACTTCAGTACTCCAGTACTTTCAGTACTATATTTTAGTACCTTCAGTACTTTATTTGAACAGTAGGAACCTTCGTTAAAAATAAATCAATCTTTTTCTGAACAAAATGTTCCTGAGTAGAAAATGCGGAAAATATACACTCGCAACTGCAAACAGTTGCGAGTTGCAACGGCAGAGAGAGGGATTCTAGGATTGTTCTTGAGATGGGGAGGGAGTCAAAAGCACAAACACAATTCGAAACCACAATTTTTATGAAAAAGAAATTTTCTCGGCCAATCTTGGGGAATTCTCCTTCCCCTTCACCCTCCCTCCCCTCATGTATGCCGGTATGTATAGGTAGTGTAAGACGAGGTACAAAAAAAAACTGGAATTTATTTGAAACAAAAAGATCGTATTTTGAAGCTCTTATTTGAAATACAATTGACAGCCAGTATGCAATTTGCAGGGCTCTTTTCCAATTAAATGTAAAAATGAATGAATTTTCTTTTTCTATGAATAAAGTCGAAGATACAAACTTTAAGTTTCTAAACAAGCAGAGTCAATAAAATAAAACTTTAAATAATAGAAATATGACCACAATATACACATCAAAAGAATTTTCGTGCAGATTTTATAGGCTTTAAAATCCAATAGTTCAAACTTAACGAATAATAGTCATTAGCATATGCATATTTAATTTACACAATTTTGGAAAAAGGGAAAAGTGCACCAAAAGTAGGAATGGTACTGACAAAACCAATTCAACATGTTTGGGAACCGCAGAGCGGGGTTCGTAGTAGTGCATATCTACAAAGTATCTAATATTGTATTTTTTCGACCAGGATGGTGAGACTTGTCAATATTTCTTTTGAAAATGGTGTCTTTCCAAGTACTTTAAAGTGTATCATGCTGTTTTTCTTTTTAAAGGTTGCTAACGGAGTGATTCTTAAAGGTGGTTATCGTCCTATAGTTATTGGCAAATTAGTGTCATCTTCCAAATTCTGAACAAGACCCACCGTGTCGACCCTTTTGGCATCAGGTATCCAGGGAGAATTCTCTTTGATATTGACTTCGCGGACGATGTAGCTGTCCTTAGTGACAGTCTTGAACAACTTAAGTCTGCACTCTAGACGATCTCCTCCATAGCCTCCAGAGTAGGGCTGCAAATTAACTGGATGAAAGCAAAGATAATGCCCATAGATAAGACCGCTTCGATGTCATTCTTAACTGTTGAACTGAACGGCCAAGCTGTCGACTTGATAAGGCAGTTCACATATTTTGGATTAATTATATTCTCAATTGGCATACTTGACGCCGAGATCTCTGCTAGATCAACCAAGTTAAACTCTGTATCCGGACGACTTCTGAGGGTAGTTTTCCTCAAACCACAAATTAGTCGCTAAACCAATGCTCGAATTTACAACGCCACAGTCTCAAGCATCATGCTATGGTCTTCTGAAACGTAAAAGCCTCATTTTTTGACGATTTCCCCAGTAGCCCAATAGTTGACGAAGACTCAGTAGCCCTTATTCAACTTGAGCTGGGAAATCATAAAATCGAAGACACAAATCTCTCATTTCCCAGAAGAAATCCCTGTAAAGCACTTGCGTGAACAAAAACTTTATTTATAGCCCTTCCAATATCTGTTCTTACTAATCAATGCTTTGTATCTAAAACCTTGCTGAGATCTCAGAAGCAAAACCTACATACACACAAATCCCAAAGTGAGCACACCCATGTCGTATGACAGCTTAAGAAAATCTTTTTAACGCAATGCCAAGCAAAAGTAGCAGAATCTTTCGTCTTGTGACGGATTCATTGCTGTCGATTTTCTGTTCGAAGGAGAACAAAAATAATTTGCTTTGCATGAAACGGACGTTGATTCAGAGTAGAGTGAAACAAGCTACGGTACCCCACAAGGGACAAAACTGACAGGAATAGCATTTCTCGCTATTATCAACTACTTGCAAGTATAACTTGAGGGTAACTATTAATTCGCTGATAATTTATCGCTTTTACTCACCTGCCTTCGTGCCCCTCTTTATATTATTGTATAATAGTATATAATATCATATTTTGAAGTAGAACATAAATCTAGCCACTGAGCTTAGATTGTTTGATCAAATAACTTATCTCTCTCTAACTATCAAACCGTTCGTGGTACATTTGACAATGAATGAATGAATTAAGAGGGTAAAATAGACGAAACAAAGCACAATGAAGAATGAAAAGAAATAATAAAGAAGAATCTGTTATTTAAATATTAACTATTTTCATGTTAAAATACAAAAGGCCAGCAAGAAGTTATAAGTTCCATGAGCTTTGTTTTCATTTTTTTTTCCTAGATAAAAATTTGCTCGTTTTTACAGTTTCACATATTGGATGTTCAGATCAGATCAGAGAAATAGAAAAAAAAAATATGAATTCCCAATATAGAACTAGAAGAATCTCTAGAATCAGGCGGTGGAAGTTTCAGAGAACACCAAATTCTTGCACAACACCCGCTATTAAGGCCTTTCTTTTGCATGTTTTTCTTTGTATTTTCTCAAACTAGAATTATCAGAAAACTTTATCTCACATATAGCACACTCATGCGGAGTTTCTCGAGAATGGATTTTTTTATGCACAACCAAATGAGAATTCTGAGAAAAATTTCTCTTATAGATGTTGCCCTCAGACAGTTTATCCCGAGAATGAATTCTTTTACGTCCAGTCAAGTTAGAGCTGTCAGAAAACGTTTTATTAAATGTAACAAATTTATAGTTTTTTTTTTAGAATTGATTCTTCTATGCACAATTAAGCTAGGAATGATGGAAAACTTTTCTTGAAGATAGCATACTCACAATTTCTATATCCAGAATGGATCCTTATGTGTACAGTCATAGTAGAACTCTGCAAAAAACTTTATGTTGCACATAGTACACTCGTAGGTTTATCTCCAGAAGTATATACTCAAATTAAAACTGTCAGAAGAATTTTTCTTACATATAGCACATTCATGCGGTTCATCTCCTGTATGAATTTCAAAGATTCAAGACTCAATTATTTAAAACAACTTTCATAGTATTTTCATAGTCTCAACTTTCATAGCCTCGACTAAATTACATTATTTATTACAGCACATGGAAAATAATTCCCTGTGCATGATTCAACAACAAAGGAGAAAAAAACACAATAAAAACAAAACATAAGCATGATTAAAGACACTTTACGGAATAAAAAAATTGCTCTCTGGGGATTGGGATTACTGAAGAGAATTGCTGAGCATCTATGCTAGTCTTTGGTGTCAAGCAAGTAGTGACATCTAGACTTTTAAGGAGGTATTCTTTGATTCTAACAAAATAGAAGGCATTGCAAGCACGCAGAATGAATTAGCCTTGTTTTATACCTTGGCCTTCCTATTGGTTCAACTGTAAAAACAACCCGCCAATTACTTTGCGTATCCACAGAAGCGAACTGATTTTACATATAGTAAAATTGTTGCAAATAAGTTAGGGTTCAACAGACAATTTTCAGCTCGCCTTTACAGTGCAATTGTTCTTGAATTCTTTTGCTGAGTGCGATAAACGTAAACTTCGATCTATTTTCTTTCTACTAAATGTAGAAAATTTCTACTTCAGCTAAAATTCAGCTAAATGTATACTTCATCTCCAACTTTGGTCCCGAAAATTCTTTTCTTATCTTAAATTCTTTTCTTAAAGTAACTTAAATAAATTATTTTCTTAAAGATGAATCTGCTATAAAATAACAGGCCCAACTTTAGCCATACTTAATCAGATCTCGAAGTTTAAAAAGCCATCCATGGTTTGAAATACTTCTGCCAGTAGAACTCGGTGCGTTTGTGATTTCCGTGTGTGTGTTTGTGATCACCATGGATTAACCAGTCTTTTGGTGCTAGTGAGTATTAACTAGAATACATTGTGTCTAGGCCTACTCCTCTTTTCTTGTATTTTTATGTAATCCGTCTCTTTTGTTTGCTTTTGATGGGAAAAATAATAATATTGTTATTATTATTTAGCCTTTTTTGATGTTCTAGTAGCACAGCCATTTGACAGCTTGTGTGCATAAAATGTATTTCTATTTAATTTGAGATGCCCATCAACATAATCTAAACATATCTCCTTAATACCCTGAGCGTTAATAGCAGTATTAGTATTATAAGTAGTAGGGATAGAATACATATAGTATCTTTCGGTAGCACTGAAAGTTTTAACTTAATACACTAGCTGTTCCTGCGACATAGCTGTTACGACCCTCTAATAGCCTGCATCCAAATATTGTGTTTCAATTTAGTTTACAACCCTCTTAAAGATCCCCTGAAAGTTTCACTATAATACCATTAGTTTCAGTAACACTGGTAGTAGTCGTCGCAGTAGTTGTTGCACCAGTAGTAGTTGTAGAACTAGAAGTAGTTGCAATAGCCGTCGTAGTAGTTTTGGTAGTTTTAGTGTTATGCATATTTTGCACTTTACCTATTTCAACATCCCGCTTAACATGTCCTGAAAGTTTCAGCTTAATACCCGGTACCAGTGGTTCCCAACCGATTATGAGCAAAGCCTCACAAAGAAATTTCCAAAATTCTGATGCCCCCCCCCCTGGCCATATATAAATTTTGTTATTCAAAATTTACGCGTATTTACCTGAAGGAAGCTTAAAAGGTCATTAGCTTGGTATTGTTTTTGGGCTGTCCTCTGCATATTTTATGCTAATGAAAAATAATGTCTGATCACAACATATTTTATACAATACATGATGCCATTGCAATGCTATCTCGTATCTTTTTTTTGTTCTTTAAATGCACATGAATGTGACCACATTCACATTAAAATTAAGGCTCTATAGTATAGCTAGCCAAAAGGTACAGGTCCTACCCTTGACCCACCAGAATATTGCCACACCCCACTAGTGGGGATAGCACTCCACGTGCGAAATGATGGTCCTAGACCATTCTTGGGGTACTGCTGATATACTCTTTTAACAATCTTCTTGTAAAGAGTGCGTCTTTATATAGTTCAATTTCCCCCTAAACATTCCCTAAAAGTATCAACTTCCTATCCTTAGCATTAGTAGTAGTAGTCGTAGAAATAATAGTAATGGTAGCAAAATTTCAGCAGTAGTAGTAGTATAGTATAGTAGCGTGTAATGAGTGCCTTTTGGTTAATTCGACGTCCCTTTCAAAACACCCTGAAAGTTTCAACTTAATACTCTGAGCTGTGCCTGAAAAATTGTTCATATATCCTTTTGGCAACCTTAATACGCAGTGTATTTTGATTTGCTTCAACGCTCCCCTAAATGTTGTCCGAAAGTTTCCGCTTAATATCCTTAACCTCAGTGGAAGTAGTAGCCGTACCAGTCGTAATACTAACAATAGTGGCTAAATGCACATAGTACCTTTTTGGTTAGTTCAATATCCCCATCAACATGTCCTTGGTCAATTTATCATCCCTTTCATCATTCCCCTAAATTTCCAACTTATCAGCCTCAGTCAATCTTGAGTTTCCCCCTTTCAACAACCCGTATGCCCATAACCTGTATGATTTAGTTCAACATTCCCGTAAATACTCTCTGAGAGCTGCACTTGAATACACATAGGTTTTTTTTGAACCAAAGGTCAAACATGCCCCCTTTCCCAATAACAAGTACCGTGTATAAACACTGAGTAAATTACATAACTTACAGTCCTTGATCCAAGGGCCGTATGGGGGTTGACATCCCAAATAAACCCTAGAAACATTGTTATTGGACCTTTCAGCTATGCTGAACAAACCTCAAGATTTTGGCTCGACGTGTTGGGAGAATTGATGAGTTTGGGAGGGCGGCTATTTCTTATTTCTTTTTTTTAAGAATCAAAGTGATCGAAGGGTAATTAACTCCCCGCCCCATGCCCTTTTCCCCTAAATGCATCCGATCAAAATATCAAAAAGGCATTTTGTTTAAAATAGTCCAGAGGTCAAGCAACTATTGTTCTTGAATTCTTTTGCTGAGTGCGATAAACCTAAACTTCGATCTATTTCGATCTATAAACTCTGATCTATAAACTTCGATCTATTTCGATCTATAAACTTCTAAACTCTGAGCTGTGCCTGAAAAATTGTTTATATATCCTTTTGGCAACCTTAATACACAGTGTATTTTGATTTGCTTCAACGCTCCCCTAAATGTTGTCCGAAAGTTTCCGCTTAATATCCTTAACCTCAGTGGAAGTAGTAGCCGTACCAGTCGTAATAGTAACAATAGTGGCTAAATGCACATAGTACCTTTTTGGTTAGTTCAATATCCCCATCAACATGTCCTTGGTCAATTTATCATCCCTTTCATCATTCCCCTAAATTTACAACTTAGCAGCCTCAGTCAATCTTGAGTTTCCCCCTTTCAACAACCCGTATGCCCATAACCTGTATGATTTAGTTCGACATTCCCGTAAATGCTCTCTGAGAGCTACACTTGAATACACATAGGTTTTTTTTAAACCAAAGGTCAAACATGCCCCCTTTCCCAATAACAAGTACCGTGTATAAACACTGAGTAAATTACATAACTTACAGTCCTTGCTCCAAGGGCCGTATGGGGGTTGACATCCCAAATAAACCCTAGAAACATTGTTACTGGACCTTTCAGCTATGCTGAACAAACCTCAAGATTTTGGCTCGATGTGTTCGGAGAATTGATGAGTTCGGGAGGGCGGCTATTTCTTATTTATTTTTTTTAAGAATGAAAGTGATCGAAGGGTAATTAACTCCCCGCCCCATGCCCTTTTCCCCTAAATACATCCGACCAAATATCAAAAAGGCATTTTGTTTAAAATAGTCCGAAGGTCAAGAAACTATGCCTCCGGGTTTGAGACCCTCCCATGTGCAAGGGCTGTAAGTTATGCAAGTTGCCTGTTGCTAACATACAAAGTCTTTTATCAAGAAAAGTGGACATGTTTGATCCTGAAAATTCAAAAAAGCTTAGAGTATTACGATGGAACTTCAAGGAAACGTTGAGAGGGAAACAAAGTCAAAAAATACATTGCCCTTGCTGGTTTGGCTGTGATAATTAAAAGTGCAACATACGCCATTTTTGTAACTTTGAGGAGCGCAAAATATGAAAAAAGTCTGTTGGCAGTGGACACTCTAAAAGATGAGGCTAATGGAGATAAAGGGAATATTTTCTTAACCAACTTTTTATACTCTTTTCAGCGGTATAAATCAGCTTAATGTATTCTGAGTGAATTCAAAATTATTGCTTTTTATGGCAAATGTCTCCTTTTTTCTTGGCAAAAAAGGAGACAAATGCCAGGTCCGGATGTTATAGCTCCGTAAGATAATTTTCTTCTGTCATTCTAAATTGCAACAAGACGTCATAAAAGAGATATACGCTACTTAGTGGCGTATGTCTTCTTGGTGGTGATAGATAGGACAATTCTAACTTGCACCATTCAATTCCTTGTGCTGAATTTACCCACGACACTTTCATTTTCGACCGATTTAAAGGCCGTGATTAAGTGAACTTGAAAACATCGAGCTTCAAAATTGAGGTTAGGGTAGCCTTCTGTCTCTCAATTCTCTAGAGACCGTCGATTGTCAAAAACCCTTCAAATAACACATATTCATTGGCGGAAATAGCAGGTTAATTATACCAGCTTGTCAATTTGGTCTCTTGGGCGATCTGAAACGATTCTTTCTGGCAAAAAACTTGTAAAAATTTCAGGTAGCTGAAAATATTCTAGGGGACTGTTAATCGAAAACTGGAAAATACATCGAAAATTGGTTGCAATCATCTTACAGGTTATTGTCTTCTGCTCATGATAGTACCGATTTTGTTCTAAAAGCAATATCCTTCATAGAGTACACTTGTGAAAAAGAGCGAGACATTTTCTAAAATTTCAAAGCAGTTAGAGTAAACAGAGCAAAATCCTGGCAAACATTTTATAGCTTCTTTAAGAAGCTACGGCCTGATATTAGAAGCGGTATCTTCCACCAATGAATACTTGAGTACTTTTTGAATATAAATTCTCAATTTTAACATGGGATTTTCGAGTTCCATCAGTTCACTTAATCCCGGCCTTAATACTTCAGAGCAAACAGTACTCCAGTTAAGTGTTTTCAGTACTTAAGTACTTTCAGTACTCCAGTACTTTCAGTACTATATTTCAGTACCTTCAGTACTTTATTTGAACAGTAGGAACCTTCGTTAAAAATAAATCAATCTTTTTCTGAACAAAATGTTCCTGAGTAGAAAATGCGGAAAATATACACTCGCAACTGCAAACAGTTGCGAGTTGCAACGGCAGAGAGAGGGATTCTAGGATTGTTCTTGAGATGGGGAGGGAGTCAAAAGCACAAACACAATTCGAAACCACAATTTTTATGAAAAAGAAATTTTCTCGGCCAATCTTGGGGAATTCTCCTTCCCCTTCACCCTCCCTCCCCTCATGTATGCCGGTATGTATAGGTAGTGTAAGACGAGGTACAAAAAAAAACTGGAATTTATTTGAAACAAAAAGATCGTATTTTGAAGCTCTTATTTGAAATACAATTGACAGCCAGTATGCAATTTGCAGGGCTCTTTTCCAATTAAATGTAAAAATGAATGAATTTTCTTTTTCTGTGAATAAAGTCGAAGATACAAACTTTAAGTTTCTAAACAAGCAGAGTCAATAAAATAAAACTTTAAATAATAGAAATATGACCACAATATACACATCAAAAGAATTTTCGTGCATATTTTATAGTCTTTAAAATCCAATAGTTCAAACTTAATGAATAATAGTCATTAGCATATGCATATTTAATTTACACAATTTTGGAAAAAGGGAAAAGTGCACCAAAAGTAGGAATGGTACTGACAAAACCAATTCAACATGTTTGGGAACCGCAGAGCGGGGTTCGTAGTAGTGCATATCTACAAAGTATCTAATATTGTATTTTTTCGACCAGGATGGTGAGACTTATCAATATTTCTTTTGAAAATGGTGTCTTTCCAAGTACTTTAAAGTGTATTCATGCTGTTTTTCTTTTTAAAGGTTGCTAACGGAGTGATTCTTAAAGGTGGTTATCGTCCTATAGTTATTGGCAAATTAGTGTCATCTTCCAAATTCTGAACAAGACCCACCGTGTCGACCCTTTTGGCATCAGGTATCCAGGGAGAATTCTCTTTGATATTGACTTCGCGGACGATGTAGCTGTCCTTAGTGACAGTCTTGAACAACTTAAGTCTGCACTCTAGACGATCTCCTCCATAGCCTCCAGAGTAGGGCTGCAAATTAACTGGATGAAAGCAAAGATAATGCCCATAGATAAGACCGCTTCGATGTCATTCTTAACTGTTGAACTGAACGGCCAAGCTGTCGACTTGATAAGGCAGTTCACATATTTTGGATTAATTATATTCTCAATTGGCATACTTGACGCCGAGATCTCTGCTAGATCAACCAAGTTAAACTCTGTATCCGGACGACTTCTGAGGGTAGTTTTCCTCAAACCACAAATTAGTCGCTAAACCAATGCTCGAATTTACAACGCCACAGTCTCAAGCATCATGCTATGGTCTTCTGAAACGTAAAAGCCTCATTTTTTGACGATTTCCCCAGTAGCCCAATAGTTGACGAAGACTCAGTAGCCCTTATTCAACTTGAGCTGGGAAATCATAAAATCGAAGACACAAATCTCTCATTTCCCAGAAGAAATCCCTGTAAAGCACTTGCGTGAACAAAAAACTTTATTTATAGCCCTTCCAATATCTGTTCTTACTAATCAATGCTTTGTATCTAAAACCTTGCTGAGATCTCAGAAGCAAAACCTACATACACACAAATCCCAAAGTGAGCACACCCATGTCGTATGACAGCTTAAGAAAATCTTTTTAACGCAATGCCAAGCAAAAGTAGCAGAATCTTTCGTCTTGTGACGGATTCATTGCTGTCGATTTTCTGTTCGAAGGAGAACAAAAATAATTTGCTTTGCATGAAACGGACTGTGATTCAGAGTAGAGTGAAACAAGCTACGGTACCCCACAAGGGACAAAACTGACAGGAATAGCATTTCTCGCTATTATCAACTACTTGCAAGTATAACTTGAGGGTAACTATTAATTCGCTGATAATTTATCGCTTTTACTCACCTGCCTTCGTGCCCCTCTTTATATTATTGTATAATAGTATATAATATCATATTTTGAAGTAGAACATAAATCTAGCCACTGAGCTTAGATTGTTTGATCAAATAACTTATCTCTCTCTAACTATCAAACCGTTCGTGGTACATTTGACAATGAATGAATGAATTAAGAGGGTAAAATAGACGAAACAAAGCACAATGAAGAATGAAAAGAAATAATAAAGAAGAATCTGTTATTTAAATATTAACTATTTTCATGTTAAAATACAAAAGGCCAGCAAGAAGTTATAAGTTCCGTGAGCTTTGTTTTCATTTTTTTTCCTAGATAAAAATTTGCTCGTTTTTACAGTTTCACATATTGGATGTTCAGATCAGATCAGAGAAATAGAAAAAAAAAAATATGTATTCCCAATATAGAACTAGAAGAATCTCTAGAATCAGGCGGTGGAGGTTTCAGAGAACACCAAATTCTTGCACAACACCCGCTATTAAGGCCTTTCTTTTGCATGTTTTTCTTTGTATTTTCTCAAACTAGAATTATCAGAAAACTTTATCTCACATATAGCACACTCATGCGGAGTTTCTCGAGAGTGGATTTTCTTATGCACAACCAAATGAGAATTCTGAGAAAAATTTCTCTTATAGATGTTGCACTCAGACAGTTTATCCCGAGAATGAATTCTTTTACGTCCAGTCAAGTTAGAGCTGTCAGAAAACGTTTTATTAAATGTAACAAATTTATAGTTTTTTTTTTAGAATTGATTCTTCTATGCACAATTAAGCTAGGAATGATGGAAAACTTTTCTTGAAGATAGCACACTCACAATTTCTATATCCAGAATGGATCCTCATGTGTACAGTCAAAGAAGAACCCTGCAAAAACTTTTTGTTGCACATAGTACACTCGTAGGTTTATCTCCAGAAGTATATACTCAAATTAAAACTGTCAGAAGAATTTTTCTTACATATAGCACATTCAT
Organism: Artemia franciscana; assembly: GCF_032884065.1. Classification (NCBI taxonomy): domain Eukaryota; kingdom Metazoa; phylum Arthropoda; class Branchiopoda; order Anostraca; family Artemiidae; genus Artemia; species Artemia franciscana. Next base: position 35,462,071 of record NC_088880.1, on the reverse strand, counting down.
GCGGTTCATCTCCTGTATGAATTTCAAAGATTCAAGACTCAATTATTTAAAACAACTTTCATAGTCAAAGATGAGTCAAAGCAACTCGGATGCATTTTCTTTTCTTTTTTCGAAACAAAGGCTTTAATAAAAGACATTAAAACTTAACAAAGTTTAATATACGTTCTACACAAAAAAGGAATTGTTTTAAACGGGAAAAATGTCCCTTTTTACAGTACATTGTCGAGTTTTTGCTTAAAAACAAACATTAGAAACCATAAATAAACAAAAAGAAAACCGCAAAAGGCTAAAACACAAATTTGTAAAAAGTTTTTGCAAAAGTTACAAACGCATAACGAATTGTTGCTATATAATCGCAAATAAAGTCACTTTTATTTGTTTCGATCTCAGGCTATCTGAAACTTTTAATATATGTTCCACTTATAAAGGAATTGTTTTAAACGGGAAAAATGTCCCTTTCTACAGTATATTTTCCAGTTTTTGCTTAAAAACAAACATTAGAAATCAAAGAAAAAAAAAAAAAAAAAAAAAAAACCGCAACGACCAGCTAAATAAATTCATACTTGTTTATTAACTGCAAATAACTAATGCAATACTTTTGTCCAAATTGTAAGGTCCAGCGGCAATTTAGCAAGAGTAGGAACACATTTATTCCTCCGTTCCTACTATCTTCATTCAAACATGAAAGAATAGGCTTGTGCCGTTAAATAGCAACAGTTATTTCTTTGAAGAATTCCATGGCGAGAATACGCAACTTTATTCAAATATGCAATGAAAAGCCTAATGCAGTAAAATTTGTTTGCATATTTCTAAACAGATATAACGCCTGAGACGAAAAAAGAAAAGTATTTACCAAAATTTTGAAGGCTCAAAAACTTGAGCTAAAAAGTGTTTAAAAAGATTTGGTGGCCTTTAAAAAGGCCGTTGGGTAGGGGGACAGTTGAAAACGCATTTGGAAACCATTAACCACCAAAGCCATACAATGTACGACCTTGACGCTTCAGAGCGTAGACTACATCCATTGCAGTTACTGTCTTTCTCTTGGCATGTTCTGTGTAGGTGACAGCATCACGAATAACATTTTCGAGAAAAACTTTAAGAACACCTCTGGTTTCCTCGTAAATTAGGCCAGATATACGTTTTACACCACCGCGGCGAGCCAGTCTTCTGATAGCTGGCTTTGTAATACCCTGGATATTATCACGAAGAACTTTGCGATGACGTTTTGCGCCTCCTTTTCCAAGCCCCTTTCCTCCTTTTCCTCTTCCTGTCATATTGAATTCGATAGCGTCGTCAACAGCTGTAAAGTTTTTGTCAAACTAAGGAATTTTCTTCAAAGCCCGCTTTATTTTATACCACCAAGTGCTTTCCCGACAAACTCTAGCTCTGTCGCGCGGCTGATGCTCCGTATAAATAAAGCCACTAGGCATTGGTTCCTTTGTTCATTCTTTTAAAGAGAGGCAAACTATTATTATGGCTAGGACGAAACAAACTGCGAGAAAATCAACGGGCGGAAAGGCACCTAGAAAGCAGCTTGCGACCAAGGCAGCACGTAAGTCGGCTCCTGCTACCGGAGGGGTAAAAAAACCGCACAGATACAGGCCCGGAACCGTAGCCCTGAGAGAAATTCGTCGCTATCAAAAGAGTACCGAACTCTTAATAAGGAAATTGCCCTTTCAGAGACTTGTGCGAGAGATTGCCCAAGATTTCAAAACTGACTTGAGGTTCCAGAGTTCGGCTGTGATGGCACTACAAGAAGCCAGCGAGGCCTATTTAGTTGGACTTTTTGAGGATACCAACTTGTGTGCTATTCACGCCAAGAGGGTGACCATCATGCCCAAAGATATTCAACTTGCCCGTCGAATCCGTGGCGAGAGAGCTTAAGTACCCTAGTTCACCGCAATTGCATCTTAACCAACGGCCCTTTTAAGGGCCACTAAATGGTTTAAACAAAACAGGCGAAATTACGTTAAACAGCGTAGTGTTTGGTGAAAAAAAGAAGGTATGACTCGAGGAGGCAGAATTATTTTAAAAATGAGTTATAAGATTCGGCGTGACATTAAACAAAATTCAAACTATCTAATGAAAAGGAAAGGCAATTAGCCATGGCTTGATGCCCACAACTATTCGATTTTAATTCAAAATCAACGGACATAAAACAACAAAAAACACTACGGGCAAAATAACCAAAACAAAAAGGTCGAAATTATTTCAGATATACGTCAAATTATTGTAAAAATGAGTCATGGATTCAGCGTAGCATTCAACAAGATCCAAAACATCTAATGAAAAGAAAACACCCGAAAAGCCAATTTAGGCCAGCCTAATAAATCCAAAAAAATGAAACAGCTCCCAATGGGGGCCCACGGACCCTTAAAAATGTTTACCGATGGAATGTCATGAAAAAGTCGAGGCCCCCTAATCTATTCTCTTTAACTATTCGCCGATAGATATTACTTTCTATACAATAAGGAAATTGAGACCTGCCTTCGAAACAGGGAACCTTTTTATTGTTTTTGAATTGTGGTTTAGCATGGCTTACCCAAGATTTCGCAAATCAGAGCACAGGAGTAATGAAAGCAATTTGAGAGTAGAGCATTTGAAATAAGGTGTTAGCCCTTAAAAGGGCTGTTTGGGAGGGCCCGGCTGATTGGGCGCTAATAGAGGGGAGAAACCCCCTTATTTGGAGCTTGTGTACTTTGTTACAGCTTTAGTGCCTTCACTAACAGCGTGCTTGGCAAGTTCTCCGGGTAGGAGCAGCCTCACAGCAGTTTGAACCTCTCTGCTAGTGATGGTGGACCTCTTGTTGTAGTGAGCTAGACGAGAGGCTTCCGCAGCAATCCTTTCAAAGATATCATTGACAAAGCTATTCATGATGCTCATTGCCTTGCTAGAAACACCAGTGTCGGGATGCACTTGCTTGAGAACTTTGTAAATGTAAATGGCGTAGCTTTCCTTCCTCTTTCGTTTCCTTTTCTTATCAGTTTTACTGATATTTTTCTGCGCCTTACCAGCTTTCTTTGCTGCTTTTCCTGAAGTTTTTGGAGCCATGGTTAAGTGATACCTTAGCGAAGTCTAATTGTCAAATGAATAGCGTTTACAAACTTGGACCCGATTATATACCAACTAGAGTTCGCGCACAATTCTTTTATCAGAGGAACTCAGTTCGCTAGCCGGAGTATAAATTGTTTGCGCTTTCAAGAATAGACATCATTTTCAATTTGTTCGTTATTAAGAAGAGTCCAAGTGAATTTTGTAATCTAGAAACCATGTCAGGAAGAGGAAAAGGTGGAAAAGTGAAGGGAAAGGCAAAGTCCCGTTCAAACAGGGCAGGTCTCCAATTCCCAGTGGGAAGGATCCACCGTCTTCTAAGAAAGGGCAACTATGCGGAGCGAGTTGGTGCAGGGGCACCCGTTTACCTTGCAGCGGTGATGGAGTATTTGGCTGCCGAGGTCCTTGAGCTTGCAGGTAATGCTGCACGAGATAACAAAAAAACTCGTATCATTCCTCGTCACCTTCAGCTAGCCATTAGAAACGATGAAGAACTGAACAAGCTACTGTCGGGAGTTACCATTGCCCAAGGAGGCGTTTTGCCCAATATTCAAGCAGTCCTTCTACCAAAGAAGACTGAAAAACCGGCAAAGGCCTAAATGAATCTAATTTTAGCTCCAAGACCTACCCCAAATTAACCAACAGCCCTTTTAAGGGCTACAAATTGATTGAATCACTCTATAGCATGTAACCACCCCGGGAAAGGAAAAAGCTATGAAATTAAGGATGCTAAAAATGTGAATAGGAAAACTTTCTAGTAACAAAGGGCAAGAATTTACTGGAGGTGGGGGAGATATTTTCCTTAAAAATCGTTAAATTATACCCCAACATAATCTAAATATATATTCGAGGCTTGCCCTTGTGTTTCAATTAATACAGTTTGCTTTCACATTCATCTCGTTACAAAGCATAAGAATTTATTGAAGGAAAGGAAGCTCATTTTCACCTTAAAATCCAATAGATTATACACAAAAATCGAGGAAACTGTTTTTAAAAATGACCGAGAGCCAATTCAAAGACCCTCTAATTCGACGGATCTAAACTAGCCTAGGAAGCCATAGGGTAGTCATCTCAAAGGTAGAAACATTTTGGGGGGCTTGTCGGTCTGTTTCAGAAGGAATGAAGGTTTTTTTTTTTTTTTTTTTAAGAAAAAGGAATTAATAAACATATTTTGATTCTTTTTAAAATATTTGTCAACCTTGGTCCATGACTCTAAAATTTGGCATTTAATTTCTTTTCAGTTTGTGGAGCAACAATTATTTTGTTACAAAATCTCTCAGCCAACGGCCATACCACGTTGAAAGTACCCAGTCTCGTCAGATCCTGGAAGTCACACAACGTCGGGCCCGGTCAGTACTTGGATGGGTGACCGCCTGGGAACACCGGGTGCTGTTGGCATTTTTTTTTTTTTTTTTTTTTTTTTTTTTTTTTTTTTTTTTTTTTAATTTTTTTTTATTATTATGATTCTTTTTTTTCAAACTAAAATAATATCCTTTAACAAACTCGGTTCCTTATTCTAATAGCGCCAAGCTGATTATATCTTTTATAAGAAAAAAGAAGAGACTAAGTTGGACATCTCCTTGATTTCCATCTATCGGTAATAAATAAATGCGAGTCAACTGTTTTGGTTTAGCTGATAAGCCACTAAATGAAGGCGAAAATTGAACAAAGCCACAACACTTGACTCACATTTATCTAAGCCAATAAATAAAGTCAAAAATTGTAACCAAAGTGACATTATAAGCCCCCAAGATATTTTAGTTGACCATTCCGGCAATTAAATCAAGTTGAAAGCCACCAAGAAACATACAGTTTTAAATGATTAATTTTCCTATGCCGGAATTGGTATTTCAGCCCATCCATGGGGCATCGCCTTGATCTGGGAGCTTATAATGTCACTTTTATCACAAGTCACAATTTTTGACTTTACTTATTGGTTCATCAGCTACGCCAAAACAACAGTTGACTCACACTCATTTCTGATTTCCGAAAAGATGGCGTGTCATTCAATATATTTCAGTGGCGGCACTTTACCAGTAATTTATGATAAAAGGTGATTGAACAGTGTTTATTATGTCCAAATCGTCTTCATATATTTTCGGGCTCAACTCCATTGGACAGTTCAAATACCTTTGTCTTTTAATAGCATCAACACCGCAAATCTGCTTGTTCCTTCAATAGCGCCGCACAAATAGCTGACTTAAATCAAACTTACTTACTTTAAAATTAGTCTTTGATGTGTCCACATCCAAATCCTCTTCATATGTTGTCGGGCCCAACTCCATGGTACAGTTCAAATTGCCTTGGTCTTTCAATAGCATCTATAGCAAAAGTCTACTCGTTCCTTCAATAGCGCCGCCTAAGCAACTGTCTTAGATCAAAGACTAACTTTAAAGTTAGTCTTTGATTGGTCTATGTTCAAAGTCCCTTCAAATGTTTTCGGCCTCAACTTCAATTTACAGTTCCAACTAGCTTTGTCTATCAGTAACATCAATAACACCAAAGTACTTGCTCCTTCAAGAGCGCCGCGACAACAACTGACTTTAATCAAAGACTATCTTTTAACGTATATTCAGGGAACCGCTCTACCTGGGCGAACAATTTCTGCTCAGAGGCTAGCGAGTCATTTTTAGGTAATCTGTGTTCCTTCTGTTTTGTTTTTGCAAAGATTGCGATTCATGTCTTGTATTGTTAAAAAAGAAAACAATACCAACAAAAACAGTCATTTTTAGAGTCTAAATTTTTTGTATCAAACCTTTTCTTTTTTGTCAAAGATTTGGAAAAAGAAATTAAGCAAAAATATTTATGTTTGTGTTATTTTCCTGTAAAATAGTACTACTATTTATAAGCCTAGTTGGAATGAAACTTCAACTCTCATGATTTACACTTCCTTCATGAATCTGTTCAAAAAAAAAAAGAAGTTATATTGTCTTAAGCAAAAACATAATTTAATTATATCATTTTACTCTTGTATAATTACTTTTAATCTGTTATTATTTTTGATTGATATAATCATATTAGTTATCATTGATCAGCCTAGTCGGGATTGGAACCTCCGCCACCGCAATTTGAAGGCGTCGCTTTCTGATTTCCGAAAAGATGGCGTGTCATTCAATATATTTCAGTGGCGGCACTTTACCAGTTATCTATGATAGAAGGTGATTGAACAGTGTATTTATGTCCAAATCGTCTTCATATATTTTCGGGCTCAATTCCATTGGACAGTTCAAATACCTTTGTCTTTCAATTTTTTGAATCAAACCTTTTCTTTTTTGTCAAAGATTTGAAAAAAGAAATTAAGCAAAAATATTTAAGTTTGTGTTTATAGCATTATAACTTTCTGAACAGAAAGTTTCGAGCATTTGCTTTGATAGCCCTGAAAAGGGCTGTTTGATACTGCAGGATAACTTATTGCACACATTACTTTTTAGCTGGTTTCTTAGCTACTGACTTTTTAGATGCTACTTTCTTGGCGGGAGCTTTCTTGACTGACGGCCCCTTCTTGGGTGTTGATTTCTTTGCTGCTACTGCTTTTTTGGCAACAGTGGGTTTCTTGAAAACCTTTACAGGTTTCTTGCTACCAGCCATTGGCTTGGTAGCCTTTTTGGCTGAAGTTGACTTTTTCACTGCAATAGGTTTGGTTGTTTTCTTGACTGAAGTTTTCTTAGCTTTGGGCTTGGCAGGCTTTACAGCCTTGGAATTTTCGGCCTTGACAGGCTTTGCAAGCTTGAAAGAACCAGTTACGCCAGTACCTTTGGGATTTATAACAATTCCATTTGCAAGGCAACGCTTCAAAGCTTGCTTAAGATGCATATTCACAACTTTGGCATCATTACCAACCTGGAAATTGGCCATTATGTATTTGAGAATGGCCTGACGGCTAGATCCCCCACGTTCTTTCAGGTCAGCAATGGATTTGGTGATCATTTCCGTGTATTTTGGGTGGTTTGCTGGTGCCTTGACCTTTTTATCCCCTTTGGGTTTTGCAGCCTTAGCTGGTTTTGGAGCCTTTGCTTTCTTTTCCTTCTTGGCTGGTGTAGCCATGCTCTGGGATTCTACAGATGCTGGTGTCACTTCAGCTTCAATTTCAGACATTTTCAATTCTTTTCTACTTTTCTCTGTCACTGTCACTAGTGCGACTAAATATCGAATACATGCTCATTTTTCACAAGTCTTACAATTATATTTCGGAAACCGCCGTACCCGGGTTAACATTTCTCTGTGTGCGCGAGCTAAGGAATTTGGGCCATGCTTGTGTTTGTTTGAAATGGCTTTATTCGAATTTTTGACTAGGAGGTAAGCTTTTGAGGAACAAAACCTATACTAAAGGATGGACAGGTCATTTTTCTATAGTTAGACATTTTTTTCATTGCTTCATCCATTGTAATTTGCCAGCAAAGGGGCAGAGAATAGTGGAAATCCGTCAAAACTAGTGTTCAATTTCAATAAACACCTTTTTGCTAGGAATTTAGATCCACGATGTCCACTTTTTATTTTTTATTAGTGAAATCCAGTACAAGTGCTTTCAGACAATGTAACATATATGCATGTGTCTTTGCAAAATCTTATTGAAATTAATTCCGAAACTCTAACTAAAAACACAGAAGATAAAGCAAAAAGAAATGACACCTAAATTGGAGGCTCAAAGTGTCAAACTCGTATTCCAATGAAAATGAATTTCATTTAATTCTAATATTATATTTAGAAAGACAAGAATTACGTTTTAAGGTTTCCGAAATGCCAAGGGAGGGGGGGGGAGGAGTGGAAATGAACCGTTTTTATTTGTTTTAATCACAGCCTATATAAAAGTTCAATATACATACCACCTAAAACTAAATTATTTGTAACCTGAGAAATGTCCCTTTTTGCACTATATTTTTGAGTTTGTTTAATAGCGAACAATAGAAATAATAAATTTGCCTAATCTTAAAAAAAAGAAGTATATGACACATTTACAATCATTATATTTATACGAATAAGCAAGTAAGGAATGTCTGCCTTTTATATTTTGGTATTGAAACCTCTATTAGTGGTAGTACAAGGAGGATATAAGGAGGCTTCTAAAAACAAGCATCTCTAGATTTGTTTTTCTTCTTCTTCTTTTTTTTTTTTTTTTTTTTTTTTTTTTTTTTTTTTTTTATCAGAATCCCTTTAGCACGACATTGTTCAGCCAAAGATGAGTCAAAGCAACTCGGATGCATTTTCTTTTCTTTTTTCGAAACAAAGGCTTTAATAAAAGACATTAAAACTTAACAAAGTTTAATATACGTTCTACACAAAAAAGGAATTGTTTTAAACGGGAAAAATGTCCCTTTTTACAGTACATTGTCGAGTTTTTGCTTAAAAACAAACATTAGAAACCATAAATAAACAAAAAGAAAACCGCAAAAGGCTAAAACACAAATTTGTAAAAAGTTTTTGCAAAAGTTACAAACGCATAACGAATTGTTGCTATATAATCGCAAATAAAGTCACTTTTATTTGTTTCGATCTCAGGCTATCTGAAACTTTTAATATATGTTCCACTTATAAAGGAATTGTTTTAAACGGGAAAAATGTCCCTTTCTACAGTATATTCTCCAGTTTTTGCTTAAAAACAAACATTAGAAATCAAAGAAAAAAAAAAAAAAAAAAAAAAAAACCGCAACGACCAGCTAAATAAATTCATACTTGTTTATTAACTGCAAATAACTAATGCAATACTTTTGTCCAAATTGTAAGGTCCAGCGGCAATTTAGCAAGAGTAGGAACACATTTATTCCTCCGTTCCTACTATCTTCATTCAAACATGAAAGAATAGGCTTGTGCCGTTAAATAGCAACAGTTATTTCTTTGAAGAATTCCATGGCGAGAATACGCAACTTTATTCAAATATGCAATGAAAAGCCTAATGCAGTAAAATTTGTTTGCATATTTCTAAACAGATATAACGCCTGAGACGAAAAAAGAAAAGTATTTACCAAAATTTTGAAGGCACAACAAAGAAAAGGCTCAAAAACTTGAGCTAAAGTGTTTAAAAAGATTTGGTGGCCTTTAAAAAGGCCGTTGGGTAGGGGGACAGTTGAAAACGCATTTGGAAACCATTAACCACCAAAGCCATACAATGTACGACCTTGACGCTTCAGAGCGTAGACTACATCCATTGCAGTTACTGTCTTTCTCTTGGCATGTTCTGTGTAGGTGACAGCATCACGAATAACATTTTCGAGAAAAACTTTAAGAACACCTCTGGTTTCCTCGTAAATTAGGCCAGATATACGTTTTACACCACCGCGGCGAGCCAGTCTTCTGATAGCTGGCTTTGTAATACCCTGGATATTATCACGAAGAACTTTGCGATGACGTTTTGCGCCTCCTTTTCCAAGCCCCTTTCCTCCTTTTCCTCTTCCTGTCATATTGAATTCGATAGCGTCGTCAACAGCTGTAAAGTTTTTGTCAAACTAAGGAATTTTCTTCAAAGCCCGCTTTATTTTATACCACCAAGTGCTTTCCCGACAAACTCTAGCTCTGTCGCGCGGCTGATGCTCCGTATAAATAAAGCCACTAGGCATTGGTTCCTTTGTTCATTCTTTTAAAGAGAGGCAAACTATTATTATGGCTAGGACGAAACAAACTGCGAGAAAATCAACGGGCGGAAAGGCACCTAGAAAGCAGCTTGCGACCAAGGCAGCACGTAAGTCGGCTCCTGCTACCGGAGGGGTAAAAAAACCGCACAGATACAGGCCCGGAACCGTAGCCCTGAGAGAAATTCGTCGCTATCAAAAGAGTACCGAACTCTTAATAAGGAAATTGCCCTTTCAGAGACTTGTGCGAGAGATTGCCCAAGATTTCAAAACTGACTTGAGGTTCCAGAGTTCGGCTGTGATGGCACTACAAGAAGCCAGCGAGGCCTATTTAGTTGGACTTTTTGAGGATACCAACTTGTGTGCTATTCACGCCAAGAGGGTGACCATCATGCCCAAAGATATTCAACTTGCCCGTCGAATCCGTGGCGAGAGAGCTTAAGTACCCTAGTTCACCGCAATTGCATCTTAACCAACGGCCCTTTTAAGGGCCACTAAATGGTTTAAACAAAACAGGCGAAATTACGTTAAACAGCGTAGTGTTTGGTGAAAAAAAGAAGGTATGACTCGAGGAGGCAGAATTATTTTAAAAATGAGTTATAAGATTCGGCGTGACATTAAACAAAATTCAAACTATCTAATGAAAAGGAAAGGCAATTAGCCATGGCTTGATGCCCACAACTATTCGATTTTAATTCAAAATCAACGGACATAAAACAACAAAAAACACTACGGGCAAAATAACCAAAACAAAAAGGTCGAAATTATTTCAGATATACGTCAAATTATTGTAAAAATGAGTCATGGATTCAGCGTAGCATTCAACAAGATCCAAAACATTTAATGAAAAGAAAACACCCGAAAAGCCAATTTAGGCCAGCCTAATAAATCCAAAAAAATGAAACAGCTCCCAATGGGGGCCCACGGACCCTTAAAAATGTTTACCGATGGAATGTCATGAAAAAGTCGAGGCCCCCTAATCTATTCTCTTTAACTATTCGCCGATAGATATTACTTTCTATACAATAAGGAAATTGAGACCTGCCTTCGAAACAGGGAACCTTTTTATTGTTTTTGAATTGTGGTTTAGCATGGCTTACCCAAGATTTCGCAAATCAAAGCCAGGAGTAATGAAAGCAATTTGAGAGTAGAGCATTTGAAATAAGGTGTTAGCCCTTAAAAGGGCTGTTTGGGAGGGCCCGGCTGATTGGGCGCTAATAGAGGGGAGAAACCCCCTTATTTGGAGCTTGTGTACTTTGTTACAGCTTTAGTGCCTTCACTAACAGCGTGCTTGGCAAGTTCTCCGGGTAGGAGCAGCCTCACAGCAGTTTGAACCTCTCTGCTAGTGATGGTGGACCTCTTGTTGTAGTGAGCTAGACGAGAGGCTTCCGCAGCAATCCTTTCAAAGATATCATTGACAAAGCTATTCATGATGCTCATTGCCTTGCTAGAAACACCAGTGTCGGGATGCACTTGCTTGAGAACTTTGTAAATGTAAATGGCGTAGCTTTCCTTCCTCTTTCGTTTCCTTTTCTTATCAGTTTTACTGATATTTTTCTGCGCCTTACCAGCTTTCTTTGCTGCTTTTCCTGAAGTTTTTGGAGCCATGGTTAAGTGATACCTTAGCGAAGTCTAATTGTCAAATGAATAGCGTTTACAAACTTGGACCCGATTATATACCAACTAGAGTTCGCGCAAAATTCTTTTATCAGAGGAACTCAGTTCGCTAGCCGGAGTATAAATTGTTTGCGCTTTCAAGAATAGACATCATTTTCAATTTGTTCGTTATTAAGAAGAGTCCAAGTGAATTTTGTAATCTAGAAACCATGTCAGGAAGAGGAAAAGGTGGAAAAGTGAAGGGAAAGGCAAAGTCCCGTTCAAACAGGGCAGGTCTCCAATTCCCAGTGGGAAGGATCCACCGTCTTCTAAGAAAGGGCAACTATGCGGAGCGAGTTGGTGCAGGGGCACCCGTTTACCTTGCAGCGGTGATGGAGTATTTGGCTGCCGAGGTCCTTGAGCTTGCAGGTAATGCTGCACGAGATAACAAAAAAACTCGTATCATTCCTCGTCACCTTCAGCTAGCCATTAGAAACGATGAAGAACTGAACAAGCTACTGTCGGGAGTTACCATTGCCCAAGGAGGCGTTTTGCCCAATATTCAAGCAGTCCTTCTACCAAAGAAGACTGAAAAACCGGCAAAGGCCTAAATGAATCTAATTTTAGCTCCAAGACCTACCCCAAATTAACCAACAGCCCTTTTAAGGGCTACAAATTGATTGAATCACTCTATAGCATGTAACCACCCCGGGAAAGGAAAAAGCTATGAAATTAAGGATGCTAAAAATGTGAATAGGAAAACTTTCTAGTAACAAAGGGCAAGAATTTACTGGAGGCGGGGGAGATATTTTCCTTAAAAATCGTTAAATTACACCCCAACATAATCTAAATATATATTCGAGGCTTGCCCTTGTGTTTCAATTAATAAAGTTTACTTTCACATTCATCTCGTTACAAAGCATAAGAATTTATTGAAGGAAAGGAAGCTCATTTTCACCTTAAAATCCAATAGATTATACACAAAAATCGAGGAAACTCTTTTTAAAAATGACCGAGAGCCAATTCAAAGACCCTCTAATTCGACGGATCTAAACTAGCCTAGGAAGCCATAGGGTAGTCATCTCAAAGGTAGAAACATTTTGGGGGGCTTGTCGGTCTGTTTCAGAAGGAATGAAGGTTTTTTTTTTTTTTTTAAGAAAAAGGAATTAATAAACATATTTTGATTCTTTTTAAAATATTTGTCAACCTTGGTCCATGACTCTAAAACTTGGCATTTAATTTCTTTTCAGTTTGTGGAGCAACAATTATTTTGTTACAAAATCTCTCAGCCAACGGCCATACCACGTTGAAAGTACCCAGTCTCGTCAGATCCTGGAAGTCACACAACGTCGGGCCCGGTCAGTACTTGGATGGGTGACCGCCTGGGAACACCGGGTGCTGTTGGCATTTTTTTTTTTTTTTTTTTTTTTTTTTTTTTTTTTTTTTTTTTTAATTTTTTTAATTTTTTTTTATTATTATGATTCTTTTTTTTCAAACTAAAATAATATCCTTTAACAAACTCGGTTCCTTATTCTAATAGCGCCAAGCTGATTATATCTTTTATAAGAAAAAAGAAGAGACTAAGTTGGACATCTCCTTGATTTCCATCTATCGGTAATAAATAAATGCGAGTCAACTGTTTTGGTTTAGCTGATAAGCCACTAAATGAAGGCGAAAATTGAACAAAGCCACAACACTTGACTCACATTTATCTAAGCCAATAAATAAAGTCAAAAATTGTAACCAAAGTGACATTATAAGCCCCCAAGATATTTTAGTTGACCATTCCGGCAATTAAATCAAGTTGAAAGCCACCAAGAAACATACAGTTTTAAATGATTAATTCTCCTATGCCGGAATTGGTATTTCAGCCCATCCATGGGGCATCGCCTTGATCTGGGAGCTTATAATGTCACTTTTATCACAAGTCACAATTTTTGACTTTACTTATTGGTTCATCAGCTACGCCAAAACAACAGTTGACTCACACTCATTTCTGATTTCCGAAAAGATGGCGTGTCATTCAATATATTTCATTGGCGGCACTTTACCAGTAATTTATGATAAAAGGTGATTGAACAGTGTTTATTATGTCCAAATCGTCTTCATATATTTTCGGGCTCAACTCCATTGGACAGTTCAAATACCTTTGTCTTTTAATAGCATCAACACCGCAAATCTGCTTGTTCCTTCAATAGCGCCGCACAAATAGCTGACTTAAATCAAACTTACTTACTTTAAAATTAGTCTTTGATGTGTCCACATCCAAATCCTCTTCATATGTTGTCGGGCCCAACTCCATGGTACAGTTCAAATTGCCTTGGTCTTTCAATAGCATCTATAGCAAAAGTCTACTCGTTCCTTCAATAGCGCCGCCTAAGCAACTGTCTTAGATCAAAGACTAACTTTAAAGTTAGTCTTTGATTGGTCTATGTTCAAAGTCCCTTCAAATGTTTTCGGCCTCAACTTCAATTTACAGTTCCAACTAGCTTTGTCTATCAGTAACATCAATAACACCAAAGTACTTGCTCCTTCAAGAGCGCCGCGACAACAACTGACTTTAATCAACGTCAGTTGTTAACGTATATTCAGGGAACCGCTCTACCTGGGCGAACAATTTCTGCTCAGAGGCTAGCGAGTCATTTTTAGGTAATCTGTGTTCCTTCTGTTTTGTTTTTGCAAAGATTGCGATTCATGTCTTGTATTGTTAAAAAAGAAAACAATACCAACAAAAACAGTCATTTTTAGAGTCTAAATTTTTTGTATCAAACCTTTTCTTTTTTGTCAAAGATTTGGAAAAAGAAATTAAGCAAAAATATTTATGTTTGTGTTATTTTCCTGTAAAATAGTACTACTATTTATAAGCCTAGTTGGAATGAAACTTCAACTCTCATGATTTACACTTCCTTCATGAATCTGTTCAAAAAAAAAAAGAAGTTATATTGTCTTAAGCAAAAACATAATTTAATTATATCATTTTACTCTTGTATAATTACTTTTAATCTGTTATTATTTTTGATTGATATAATCATATTGGTTATCATTGATCAGCCTAGTCGGGATTGGAACCTCCGCCACCGCAATTTGAAGGCGTCGCTTTCTGATTTCCGAAAAGATGGCGTGTCATTCAATATATTTCAGTGGCGGCACTTTACCAGTTATCTATGATAGAAGGTGATTGAACAGTGTATTTATGTCCAAATCGTCTTCATATATTTTCGGGCTCAATTCCATTGGACAGTTCAAATACCTTTGTCTTTCAATTTTTTGAATCAAACCTTTTCTTTTTTGTCAAAGATTTGAAAAAAGAAATTAAGCAAAAATATTTAAGTTTGTGTTTATAGCATTATAACTTTCTGAACAGAAAGTTTCGAGCATTTGCTTTGATAGCCCTGAAAAGGGCTGTTTGATACTGCAGGATAACTTATTGCACACATTACTTTTTAGCTGGTTTCTTAGCTACTGACTTTTTAGATGCTACTTTCTTGGCGGGAGCTTTCTTGACTGACGGCCCCTTCTTGGGTGTTGATTTCTTTGCTGCTACTGCTTTTTTGGCAACAGTGGGTTTCTTGAAAACCTTTACAGGTTTCTTGCTACCAGCCATTGGCTTGGTAGCCTTTTTGGCTGAAGTTGACTTTTTCACTGCAATAGGTTTGGTTGTTTTCTTGACTGAAGTTTTCTTAGCTTTGGGCTTGGCAGGCTTTACAGCCTTGGAATTTTCGGCCTTGACAGGCTTTGCAAGCTTGAAAGAACCAGTTACGCCAGTACCTTTGGGATTTATAACAATTCCATTTGCAAGGCAACGCTTCAAAGCTTGCTTAAGATGCATATTCACAACTTTGGCATCATTACCAACCTGGAAATTGGCCATTATGTATTTGAGAATGGCCTGACGGCTAGATCCCCCACGTTCTTTCAGGTCAGCAATGGATTTGGTGATCATTTCCGTGTATTTTGGGTGGTTTGCTGGTGCCTTGACCTTTTTATCCCCTTTGGGTTTTGCAGCCTTAGCTGGTTTTGGAGCCTTTGCTTTCTTTTCCTTCTTGGCTGGTGTAGCCATGCTCTGGGATTCTACAGATGCTGGTGTCACTTCAGCTTCAATTTCAGACATTTTCAATTCTTTTCTACTTTTCTCTGTCACTGTCACTAGTGCGACTAAATATCGAATACATGCTCATTTTTCACAAGTCTTACATTTATATTTCGGAAACCGCCGTACCCGGGTTAACATTTCTCTGTG